>NC_050465.1:34345266-34352766 GCF_903995425.1 Onychomys torridus
AGGCCTGGTTTGTGAAGCTTCAGAGAGAAGCAAAGACTCTATTCAGGGCCACTCATGTGCTATTTTGTGTTAAGACTCAGTGGTTCTGGTCAGCTGAGGCTGAAGAATCAACTGTGATTAAGAAGAGACCAGAATCCCTTTTATTTTACTGGACAATTGATGCTGGTTAGCTGAGCTGAGAAATTAGCAGTATTTAAGAAGAGACAAGCATCACTGAGTTGAAGTCTTCTGGGAATATTGCCTCAGGGTCAGCATTGAGAAGCTGTGTTCCAGAGAAGGCAAGGCTGCATCTCATTCTGGCAGCTAAACTAGGTAACGTGTAAGAGTCTCTCATATGGTACTGACTTTAAAGACATGAAGGGTCATGGAGAGCAGATGAGGCTTGGCACTGTGACATGGCAAGAGAAACCACTGGTGAAGGTGCAACCACTGGAGACCCCAGCATATTGGAGATGCCAAGACCATGGAAATCTGCCAAGGAAAACAGCAGCTGTGAAGTTGAACCAGACTGAGGCTCTGAGATGAGCTGTGTGCTGTGGAAGGCAGAACCTGACCCTCTGGAGCCCAGAGGATTGTGAGGGAGTCCAAGGAATCAAACAATGGACTTTTTATACTGCAAGTTTTAGTTTTGCTTTGATTTGGCTTTGATGGTGCCCTGTTTCTTCCCTCTGGGAAGAAGAAAGTATGTAACTTGATTTTACAGGAGCCACAATGAATAAACTTTGGACTTCTAAAAGGACATGAGTTTTTTTTTTTTTTTAAAGAGAACTTGGACATTTAAAGTGATGAAAGTTTAAAGACTATGGAACTTTTAAAGTTATTTATATTTTAGATCACATGATATTAATACTAAAATGACATCTTAGGGATAGACAAGAAAGAAAAGGTTACAGATTAATAGTAATATTTTGGTATGTCAAGTTAACAAAGAGTCAATTGTCCCAGTTGTTTTTGTCAACTTGACACAAACTAGAAAAATCTGGGAAGAGGACCCTCAGTTGACAAAAAGCCTCTGTGCTGCCTAGTTTTATGTCAGCTTGACACATGCTAAAGTCATCTGAGAGGAGGAAACCTCAATTAAGAAAAATGCCTCCATAAGATCAGGCTATAGGGAAGCCTGTAGGGCATTTTCCTAATTAGTGATTGATGCGGGAAGGCCCAGTCCATTGTGGGCGGTGTCATCCCTGGGCTGGTGGTCCTGGGTTCTATAAAAAAGCAGGTTAACCAAGCCATGGAGAGCCAGCCAATAAGCAGCACTCCTCCATGGCCTCTGCATCAGCTCCTGCCTCCAGGTTCCTGCCCTGTTTGAATTCCTGTCCTGGCTTCCTTGATGATGAACAGTGATATGGAAGTTTAAGCCAAAAAAAGCCCGTCCTTCCCCAAGTTGCTTGTGGTCATGGTGTTTCACTGCAGCAGTAGAAGCCCCAACTAAGACACCGCCACCAGACTGGCCTACGTGCAAGCCTCTGGACATTTTCTTGATGATTGGTGTTGAAGGGCCCAGCCCACTCAGTGATGCCAGCGCTTGGCAGGTGGTCCTAGGGTGTAAAAGAAAGCAACCTGAGCAAGCCAAGGAGAGGAGGCCTGTAAACTATCATCCACGGTCTCTGCCTCAGTTCCTGCCTCAGTCTGTGCCTTGAGTTCTCGCCCTGACTCCCTCCAAAGGGCTATAAACTGTAAGCTGTAACCTCCCCAAGATACTTTTGGTCATGGTATTTTTATCACAATAAAACTCAAACCAAGACACAGATCTTGTCTCAACAACAACAAAAAAATCTGAAATAATAATAACAACAAGTGAATAGATTCTAAGAGACCTATGGGACAAAAGCAGAACATTAACATATTATAAAAGTTCTAGGGCAGTGGTTCTCAATCTTCCTCATGCTGTGACTCCTTAGTGCAGTTCTTCATGTTGTGGTGACCCCCAGCCATAAAATTATCTCTGTTGCTACTTCATAACTGTAATTTTGCTACTGTTTATGAATCATAATGTAAATATTTGTTTTCCAATGATCTTAGGCAACCCCTGTGAAAGGCCCCCAAAGAAGTCATGGCCCACAGGTTGAGAACTATTATTCTAGAAGAAGAGGAAAGAAATGATACATTATGTTTTTAATTAATTAATTATTTTTATTTTGTGTGCACTGGTGTTTTGCCTGTGCATATGTCTGTGTGAGGTTATCGATTCCCCTGGAACTGGAGTTATAGACAGTTGTGAGCTGCTGTGTGGGTGCTGGGAATTGTATCAAGGTCCCCTGAAAGATCAGCCGGTACTCTTAACCACTGAGCCATCTCTCTAGCCCCCCTCACACACTCTTTGTGACAGGGTCTCTCTATGTAGCCCTGGCTGTCCTGGAACTCACTATGTAGACCAGGCTGGCCTCCAACTGACAGAGATCTGCCTGCCTCTCCTGAATGCTTGGACTAAAGGTATGCACCACTATGCTCAGCTAAAATGATATTACATTTCAATTGTTCTGAAGAAATATTGGCCCAAACTTATCAAAGTTGTTGAAAGACACAAACTCTAAGAAACTGTGTGCCTGAAACAGAATAAGCCTCAAGTAATCCACACAGAATACAAAATAATCAAGTTTCTGAAAACTAGAGACAAGGGGAAATTTTGAAGTCAGCCAAAGAGAAGCAAAAGCATCAGGAGTTGGCAATGATTCAAATGACAGAAGATTTGCCACCAGAAACATGAAGGATGGAGGAAGGGACAAGTCCTAAAGGAAGGAATATAAACCCCAGACTCCGTCCCCTAACAACATCCATCAGGGGTGAAGAGGGAGAGCGGAGAGAGCCTGTTGCCAGCAGATCTCCTATACAGAATGTCTCTAGAAGTCTCTTCAGACAGGAAGGGTGCATGATAAGATAGTCAGAGCTCTGAGAGTGGAAAAACAGAGTGGTTGAAGGCGTAGATAGATGGTGTGCATGCACACTCATTATCACACTGACAGATTAGGTGAAGGGTAGATGGTGTGCCTGCACACTCATTATCACACTGACAGATTAGGTGAAGGGTAGATGGTGTGCCTGCACACTCATTCTCACACTGACAGATTATGTGAAGGGTAGATGGTGTGCACTGCACACTCATTCTCACACTGACAGATTATGTGATGGGTAGATGGTGTGCACTGCACACTCATTCTCACACTGAAAGATTATGTGATGGGTAGATGGTTTGCACTGCACACTCATTCTCACACTGACAGATTAGGTAAAGGGTAGATGGTATGCACTGCACACTCATTCTCACACTGACAGATTAGGTGAAGGGTAGATGGTGTGCACTGTACACTCATTCACATAGTGACAGATAAATTAGGTGAAGGGTAGATGGTGTGCAAGCACACCCTTTCTCACACTGACAGATTATGAGGTGAGTAGATGGTGTGCATGCACCCTCATTCTCACACTGATGGATTAGGTGAAATAATAGATGGTGTGCATGCACACTCATTCTCACACTTATAGATTAGGTGAAGGAGAAAGATCAATCACTGTTAAGGGTGGGATTTGCACTACAGCTAAAGAGGATATTGGCCAACATAGGACACCCAGAAATGTCTTAGTTTGCAAATTGCTATAAATCATAAAGTATTTTGAAACAAAATTTGTAATAACAAAGGGTTATGTGATGTTTTTACTTTAATAACTTTTAAAGATGGATGTCAAGAAAAATTAGAGTTAGAAGAAATCACCAAATTAGTAGTAAGGAGATTCAGGAAGGTGATTCCTATTGTCTATCCTGTGTGGTGTGTGTGTGTGTGTGTGTGTGTGTGTGTGTGTGTGTGTGTGTGTGTGTGTGATGGCTTACTGGACATACTCTACTTATTCATTTAGTTCATCTGCCTCAGAGAAACCTTCCAGTCCAGTACCAGTCTACCACAGAGTCCAACCTGCTTCTGCCTGATCGGCTTGATTGTGTCTCTCTGAGAGAGCTCTTCACGGATGGCTCACTTAGGATTCAGGATGCTTTCAAACTTGAAAAGCCCCACTTTCTTGCTTCTTATTTATAGTCCACTCTGCAAAGCCTAGCTGAGTGTCTATGACCACACAGGAACACTCTCTCTCTCTCTCTCTCTCTCTCTCTCTCTCTCTCTCTCTCTCTCCCCGTCTCTGTCTGTCTATCTCTCTGTCTCTCTCTCCTTTCCCTCTCTTTTACCCTCCTTCTTCTCCTCTTTCTCTCATGTAGGCAAGCATGCACCTTCTGAAGAACCAGTAAGGAAATACCATCTGATTGCAGCCTGGGCAAATCCTTCAGTCACCTGACACATTAACCTGACCCTAAGCTTCCTGGCCGTACTCTTTTTTTTTTTTTTTAAAGATTTATTAATTTATTATGTAAAACGTGTTCTGCCTGCATATATTTCTGGATGCCAGAAGAGAGCACCGGATCTAATTATACATGGTTATAAGTCACCCTGTGGGTGCTGGGAATTGAACCTGGGTCCTCTGGAAGAGCAGCCGGTGCTCTTAGCCTCTGAGCCCTCTCTCCCGCCCCTGTGCGTGTTCCCAGGAGTGAAAGCGGGGATAATAGCTCTAGACGTGGTCTTTGGCCCCCAATTCCAGATACTGGTCACCTCTGGGGTGGGGTTTTTCCCTTTCTGTGTTTAACAGCTTAACTGAGGTAAAACTGAGTAAAATGTGCATATTTGCCATGATTTGGTGAGTTAGTGAGCGTATTCTCAAAGGATTCCTTACGCCCCGCCCCCATGCTTATGCCCCGCCCCCATGGTTCTTCCTCCTTTCCCTCTACTTCCGGTCACCAAGCAGCCAAGGCTCTGCTTCCTGTCACTACAGGTTAATTTTTCAGTTCCTAGGATTGTCAATAGATAAGATCCTATGGTGTGTACTATTTCATCTGAGTACTTCACTCAACAAATTTAATACTCAAGTATAATGTGGTATGACCCTAGACTTCATCTCATTTCACTGCTTAGTCACATTTCATGGCGTCAGCATCCAGAAATTATTTCTGTATCTATTGACAGACATTTGGGCTGGTACTACTTCAGGGTTATTAGAAGTAAAACATGAGTGAGCATTCATGTACAAGTCTTTGCACATGCATTTTCTTCTCAGGAAAATAACAGAATGCGGAATGGCTAGACTCTATAGCAGGTGCATTTTAACCTCTTACCTTTTCTTGTTGTTGTTGTTGTTGTTGTTTGTTCAATACAAAGTTGCCCTATCGAGCCCTGGGAACTATATGGAACAGGCTTGCCTCAAGCTTTCAGTGGTCCTCCTGCCTCTGTCTCTCAAGTATTAACGAGTGCATCACAATGTCCAACTATGTGTTTAACTCTTAAAGAAATTAAAAATTCTTTTCCACAGTAGCTATAGCATTTAACTTGATTCCCTACTTTATAAAGATATAAATGATCACTCATGTACATAATATTATATAGTATATCATATATATAGTATTATATTGAATGTATGGTATATTATATAATATACATTATCTATTCAAAGATTATATTGTATAATATAAATAATATATTATACATATTCAAAGAGCACAATGTGATGATTTGAACATATTGGAAATATTTACTACAAGCAGATCAACACCTTTCATAGTTATCATTGTGTGTGTGTGTGTGTGTGTGTGTGTGTGTGTGTGTGTGTGTAGAACACTTAAGATATACTCTCCTAGCAACTTTAAATACAAAAATCTAATGCCATTAAACTAAAGTCATCATGTTGTATATAAGATCCCAGAATTTATTATCTTATATCTGATTGTTTTTCTCTGGTGAAATGCATAGCATTTTACAATCCTAGTCAATGTGCGTGAAGTCTCTGGTTTCTCTACACACTCCCCACACTTGATATCCTCAGCTATCCTAATGGACACAGAGAAGTTCTTCATGGTGGTGTTACTTTGCATGTCCTCGATAAATAATGCTGTCAGACAGTTTACCTGCCATTCATTTATCTTCTTTGATAACGAGTCTATTCAAAGCTTTTACCCAGTTTTAAGCTGGGTCGTTCGTTACCATATAATTCAGATGTGACATAATATGTAAATCTGTACACACACATAACATACATATAGAGGAATATGAAGAGATATTTTATGGGTTGGTGGATGCCAAACTGACTCCTCCCTGTCTGTCCCTGGGGATCAAGGTCAATTATAATGGGTACAGTGAGGATTCCTTCCTGATGGCTGGCCTATTGACCCCAGTATTCAGGAGACCAGACTTCAGATTCAGTGTAAAGCTGAAAGGAAGCAGCCCCCATCCTGGTCCTATGTATTCCACTAGAGGACACCTAGTTCATTACAATAATGGCTCACTGAGAGCTTCTCTACATTCTGAGTGTATCATTTCCGTTCTGATGCATCATTGAACCATTGTTCTATCAATCCATCAACTTATGAGTAGTTTTTTTTTGTAATGGGACTGTGCGTTCTATAGTTATATATCTACTAACCTCCTTTGCTTTAAAACAACAAAACATATTCCATAATCAGATACAGTGTTACATACATGTCAATTGGTGACATGCCTTGTACAACCCAGGTAGTAATGCTTACTAAAGCCTTTTTTTCCTTTAATTTATGTATATGAGTGTGTGCTTGTGGGAACCTATGCCATGTGTGTTCAGGTGCTCACAAAAGCCAGAAAAGGGCATTGGTCCCCTGGCCCCATTCCAGGAACTAGAATCATAGGCAGGCGTGAGCTGTCCAATGTGGGTACTAAGAGCTAAATTTGCGTCCTCTAGAAGGGCAGCAGGTGGTCTAAACCACTGAGCCATCTTCCAGCCCTTCAATGAAGCTTTGATAGCAGGAAAACAGATTCTCAGATGTGATAGGATTGAGTCACAGTGTATGGCTCCTCTTTCTGGGGTGAAAGGAGGTCAACACAATTAACTTGCCACCAAGTGTGACACTGTGTCACTCATCTTTGATCTGTTGTTGGTAAGTTGGACATTTGACAGTGTTAGTGAATAGCGCCACATCAAGGACAAGCTCTTCCCTTCTCCACTCTGCAGGGCCCTCTCCATGCTCGACAGTAAATTCTAGTTGAGAGAAAGGCCCCAGTCTCCCTGAGGTTAAAAAAAAAAGTATGGCTGGCTGGGCCATTTACTCAGGAAGCTCTCTAGTGCTCTCTGGCCCCATCAGGACCAAAATTTTCACCATATTTTGGTCTTTTTTTCTTACATAACCTTGTGATGGAGTGAGTATGAGGAATTCACCTTTGTAACGCATCTTTCCATCTGCATATTGTGAATAGTCAGTTGATATCAAGATCAGGATCCTCCCCCTCTCTCAACTATGTTACAGTATCTTAGAGGTTACATGTCTACAGTCTTTATTAGAAGCAGGCCACTGAGTCCAGTCCATGCTTCATGAAAGGTGAACTGAGCTCCATTTCTAGAATACAGGCATGGCAAGATGTGAGCTTCATTGAAAACCATCACATAGGACATCACCAATAAGAGACATCATCACGGTGATATGCAGTTTCCAGACATCAC
>NC_050465.1:34957766-35133491 GCF_903995425.1 Onychomys torridus
GTGCATCTGGGAACAGGTTTGAGGAGGCTGTTGGGTTTCCCTCCTGCGAAGCTTTCCCTCCTGAGTCTGACCCTTGGCTTGTCTTTGCAGGGCTCAGAAGCAGCCAGTAAAGGAGACTTTCTCTTCAGCAGTGACCACCTGATTGAAATGGCCACCAAGCTGTATCGCACGACTCTCAGCCAAACCAATCAGAAGCTCAACATCGAGATCTCTGATGAGTATGTCCACGTCTTATGCAGTGCACTTTTCACTTTCAGCTTTACCATCGTGGTTTGGTTCTCCAACTGTGATTAGGTAGCAGTGTGTGTCCAGGATCTGTGGCCACCCAAACCAGTCTCCTAAGTAATGAGACAAATAATGTAAATGAAAATTAATCAGCAGGTGACATGGTTTTGGCTTGTAGAAGCAGAAAGCAAAGGCAGGGTATTGTTTTTGACAGGGAGATCGGGGAGACTTCTCAGGTATAAATTGACTAAGGGAGCAAGCCGGACACAATGCAGGAAGATGCTGTGTGGCGCAAACAGGAAATAGGTGCACAGGTCCCCAGACAGGGGCACTCTATGGCAGAGTGAGACTGTGGGAGAAGATCCTGGAGAGAAAAAGCAGAGTCCACTTACACAGGGCTTGGTTAAACAAAGAGTAAAGCTGTTCCTGAGAATGATAAAGACTATGAGGGGGTATGAGCACAGGTAAGGCCTTCCCTAGTTTTCTAGCCTTGGCTACAGTGTGGGCAATTCCCTCGAGTGAGAAGCTGGAATAGAACAGACGGGCCAAGAGTCTGGGTTGTCTGCAGTAAGGTGATACTGCTTAAGCAAGGGGCGAAGAGGAGGTGGTGAGGAGTCGTCCCCTTCTGTGTGTGATGAGAGGGAAGACAGGAGGGTGTGAGCGGATTGGCTTTCAGGGCCCAGCTATGGCACTGCTTGGTGCAGGTATGCATGCTGAAGAAAGGGCCTTATGGGTAGAGGGGGCCGTCCTGCGTCATTAGACTTGAGACAGCTTTCATTTCATATATTGGTAACTGGAGTTACAGAAAAGGCATTTCATATTGACGGAGTCTGTAAGTCATGCTAAGGCTGCTGTAAATGTAGAATTGACTCCTTTGCAAAGTCTTTACACGCACATTTTAATTATGAATACTAATGTCCCAAGAAGATTTTATTTTCAAAGCCAAGACCATTGGCAGCTTGCTGCTGATACTCCCAGTAGTCATGGAGCAGTGACAGAAGGATTGCTGCAAGTTCAAGGCCAGGCTGGTCTACAGGACAAAGTCCAAGCTCGTTGGGACTAAATATCAAGACCCTGTTGGAAAAGAGAAAAGTCTGTTCTATTCCATCTTCCCCGTGGCATCTTCCTGAAATAATCCATAACCCATTCTGTGTCTCCTCTGGACACTGGGCTCTGAGCTGTGCTGGGATCCACAGTGCTGTGAGCCAGTCCTCACACGGGGATGCTGTGCGGCTGGGAGGTGGGCCTTCGTGAACCCTCTACATGGAATTGCCATTTGGACAAGATGTCTTTAGAAAGCAAAAAAAAAAGAATATTACGAAAAATTAATGGCAGACTGGAGTCCACTTTAATCTGATTTTAACCTGTATGGCCCTGTTAGCTTTGTGCTCCCCTTGGTTGAAGTTTTTATGGTTTGGGGTGCTGAGGTTTTTTTGGCCTTTGTCACTTACCATGAGAAGATCCTCTGCATTCCAGATGAAGACCTGCCCCCGTGGTACCTGGATGCAGCAGCCGTATAGTCATAAAGAAAAGAGCTTACACCTGAGTCCAAAACCTGAGGGGTTTCCACTTCTGAGCATTTCCCTCACTGCTGCTCCAAAACCATTGCTCTCCCAGAATACTGGCAGCAGTACACATGGGAAGAGAAGAGCTCCCCGACAAAACTTGAAAATCTTTCTAAATACAGAGCCTGTCTGAGCCTCCGACATCTGGTTCTTCCCATAGACACGGAGGCTTTCAGGGGATGGGAGTTTCTGTTTCCCAATTGTGGTCAAGAGAAAGATCTGTCCAATGACTGTCTCCACCTAGAAATGACCTGCCCTGCCCATCCAGGCAGGCATGTGACATTCTGGATGTCACAGGCTTCCAGGAAACAGTCATCTGAGTGAAGATTGACATTGTGGCCATAAGCAGGACAAATATTTGGGAGCACTATGACCCTTCTCCTGTTGTATTTCCTACTGGTTGATCTGATGAAAATAGACCAGTGGATTGAATCTTTCATAACATCCATGTGGGCTCTTTCCCTGACACCCTAGGAAGCCTGGAGAGCAGTTTCAAGGCAGCCTCTTTCCTAGACCCTGGGGCTGCCAAGCAGGCCTTGGAAATCCCCTCATGGAACAGTTCAGATTTAAACAGACTTTTCCATCCCTAGCGAAGATGGCTGGTCCTATATTTTCAGCCCTACATGCTTGACTCCAGCCCATTGCCAGATGTGTAGAACATGTGTCATGAACATTGCAGTTAGGTGACTGCGCCCTTCCTCATACTTCTTCACTTTTCAGAAGTGGAAGTAGTTCTAACAAACTGCTTTCTGTAGTCATTGTGGATAATTGGGAGTCTTCAGAAAGCTAATAAATGCAGGAATAGAAATGAGAGTTGAAGTCAGTAGGGCTGTTTCTTAATTCCTGGTCCTTAAACTCCCAGACAGACAATGCCGTTTATAGACTGTGAATGTTTCAACCTGAGTCTCCACTGTTACTAATCCATGCTCCTTTTACCTTGAAATTCTGGCCACAGTTAACACTGAGATAATATAGTCCATATTCCGGTTGGCTGGAGAATGCTTTTCTGTAAAATGGAAATAGGTAATAGTAGTTAATCTCTCCTTCATTAAGGCTAAATCTGTGTAAATGACCAAGAACAGTGTGGTTCGTGCTATAAAATACATTTAGCTGTGGCGGTTTCCTGTGTGAATTCTGGTTGTGCCACATGAATGTGGAGAAAGTATAAGACTTACAAAATGTTTGAATTTGTGTTAAAGTTGGTTTTTTGTTTGTTTTTTTGAGACACGCAAGTGCAATTATATATGTAGCCAAACATGTTGTAGGGCCTTTAATTGTAGCACCTTTAACTTTGGGAAGCAGAATCAGGAAGATCTGAGTTCAAGGCCAGCCTAATAAACAGTGGTTCCAGGCCATCCCAGGCTGCATAGTGAGACTTTGTCTCAAAAAAAAAAAAAAAAAAAAAAAAAAAAAGGTATAATAATGTGTACTAAGGACGTATCCCAGGTGGAAGAATGTAGAATTTCCATTTTCTCTCCCTGGTGCTTGAGTAGAAATGAAAGAACCCACTTGAAAGGTCAGTACTGGCAAGGGTGAGCACCTTAGTTCAGGCCTCAGCACCCACACAGAGTGCTGAGGAGGTGACTCCTACTTGTGATCCCAGTGCTAGGGAGGCAGGCAGATCCCTAGGGTTCCCTGGTCAGCCAGTTTAGCATGACTGGGGAGCTGTGGGGTCTAGTGAGAGACCTTCCCTCCAAGGACAAGGTAGATAGTACCCGGAATAACCGCACCTACAGCTGAACTCTAACCTGTACAGCATGATTTATGAATTAGAAGCCTGGGTCTCATTTCACCCCAGGGGATGCTATTGTAGAACATGGCCTTTTAGCTGGGGCTGATGTATACTTCAGAGCCATTGGCTTCTTGCTGTGGATGTCTGTACTGCTAACCACATGCTTGCTGGATGAGTCACTTGGGAATGCACCAGTAGTTTAGGAGGCTGTTCCCCCAGGTACACGGCAGGGGAGAGGAGGGGAGGTCCTGAACGGGCTGATGGGGGTGAAAGCATCACTGGTGTAGGGTGGGTGTGAATAGCTTTTGGAAATTCTATGTTTCATGTGTTTGATTTGTTGAGCATTTAATCTGATCTTTTAAAAACTTGGCCATGTAAAAGTGAGGAAAGGTCGCATCATGTTAATGTACAGTTACATGATGTCCCCATTGAAATGCAAAGCAATTACTGTCATCTCTGCTTATTGGAATATGGTGAACTTCCTTTGCTAGTTGATGACTGAGTGGGAATAGAATGCCATCATGGTTCCTCATCAGATGCACCCGAGGTCAATGTCCCTTACAAGACAGGAAAGCTGGCGTTACTGTACCCCACCCATCTGCTTTGTGTGCCTGAATGTGTTTGGTTCTCTTCTCCTAGGTTCCTGGTGCAGTTCAGACAGGACAAAGTGTGTGTGAAGTTTATTCAAGGCAACCAGAAAAATGGGAGCGTGCCAACCTGCAAACGAAAGAACAATCGGCTCCTTGAAGTTGCAGTCCCTTAAGAGACGCGTCCTCTCTGCCCTCATGGACTTGTTTCTTCGTAATAGTGCAATTTGATTTTGTTTTATTTGGGGCTCACAGTATGTTTGGGAATTGCCAAAGGCTAGCTGTTAGAGTCCTTTGGCAAAATTAAAAGTATTTGACTAATCAGTTTTAATTATTGGAATAGTTAATCCTTAAGTCCACAGTCTGTCCTGGGCAGGATTATAGAAATTAACAATGTCTGTTTCCGTGTCCTATGTGTTTTCTCCTCAGTTACCATTTTAGACTTGTGTCCCATAAACCCACGTATTACCTGTAAATCATTAGTACTTGTAAGCATAGGAGGGGGCTTACATTCATTTATCAGGTATTTATTGAACGCCTGCTTTTTGCTGGGCACTGTGTTGAACTTATTAGGAACCTTTTTATTTTTAAAGCTGTTGCCTTCTGGCTGATGTGTGCCCACAAAACAACAGCCAAGAAGGTGGAAGAGATGGAGGCCAAATGATACCACTCATGATGAGTGTGTTAGCAGGAATCCTGTAGTGTGATGCAAACTGTACACACGTCGGGAAGCTGGAGGCCTGCAGAGATTGGAGGTAGATGATTGGGGGAAACTCCTCTGCTTTTTTTTTTTTTTTTTTTTTAGTCTATTTGAAAAAGAGAAAATTGACATTTAGATGTACACAGTTACTTGTTCAGGTCCCCAGTAATTACTCTCTGTTAGAAACAGAAGTTACTCTCACTTTAGGAAAAGTAACTGAAGCGGGCAGCAGAATGCTGTGCTGCTGTTCCGGAGAAGCACGAGGTGGGGCCCTGATGCCATGGTGCCTGCGCCCAGACTCAGTAGCTATGGAAATGGCACATAAGAAAGGGCCGAGAGCCGTTCAGAGTGGCAGATCTTCTCTCCAATGTGCAATAAAACATCCAAGATCGCCTTTGAAAGTTTTATTTATAATATACATTTTTTTTTTGTCGTATGAGAGAGGTTCAAGGTGTGTATTTTAGTCAAAGATCAAAATTAAGTTAGAATTAGTTTTCAGGGCTTCTTATTTTTTTCTTTAAAATTTACAATAAGGATTCACTTTGGAAACCACATTTTAAACTCTGGAATTGAATTGTCTCTTATTTGGGAGGATCATGTATATACATTGGGATTCTGTTTAATAATAAAACTGTTCTAATTTGGTGCCATTTGCTGAATCACAACTGTATTTTTGTATCTGAAGCTATTTTCATATGTTACATGTCTAATGTGTCACAGAAAGGTTTTCCATCCAGACATTATACGGTCTCTGTGTTAATGGCTTCCCACTAATCTTTTTGTACCAGGATCAGCCAATGAAAATACTCTCTGGGGATTTTCTTTTGATTTTTGTACTTAAAAAAAAAAAAAAAATCTGATAAAGAAATTCTCAGACGTCTCTGTGTTTATTGGCTCAGGTGGAGGATATGCAGTATTTATAGTTCCTAAGGTGGTCAGTAACAGTTCCTGCTGTAGGTAAATGGAAGTTTAGGACTGATCGGTGACTTTTCAACAGCATATACTTACAATTATTAAAACTGCTCAGAGCATTCAAAGCCCTGGTCCATGTGAAAGGTCACGAACTGTGCACTCACTCACTGCCTGCTGTTTAGCGTCCGCCTCCAGAAGGTACCTCTCCCCGTTGCCCTGCAGTATGCGCTGTGTTTGCTTTAAAGAAAAGAGCGTGTAATCCTGTCTTCCGCTCCATGGGCAGACAGAAGCTTGCGTGTCCACGGACATGTTGTTCTTGCCTTTTTCGCCTAGCAGGATGCCACAGAGAACAAGTTCTTTTAACAGTGGCACGAGGTATCCCATGTCTTCTCTGGTCTCCTACTCCGCATCTCTGAGTCACGTCTTGAGTGGAACTCAGCATGCAGAGGGCCCACAGTGTGAGTCCACTTGGTAAATTTTCCCACCACATACCCAATTTAGAGATTGTTCATTGTGGTGCTGTGTAACAATAGCATTCCGCAAAGGTGAAGAATGGTTTCTGTGGAGTCTGAACAGCATTGTGAGTGTTGTTTATGGATTTGAAGAACATGACTGCACAGAAATAGGGAGATACTTCCACCTCTGCCTTCCATCACATTGCACTACCAAGCCATTGTGTCATAGAACTCACTCTGTGTGAACAGTGCCTCTCTATGTCGTAGGAAAACTTGCTTCCTTGTTATGTATGAAGGTGGAGAGTCCATAGAAACCTGAATTCATGGAATGATGACATGGTCGATGGGAGTGATATTCAGAGATTCTCCAATTAGAGTATTAAACTCTTGGTCTCGGGGTTAGAATTGACTGCTCCTCAGAGGAACACAGACTCTGAGAACCACTGAGGGAAATCCTGGACTCCCCTTGTGTATAACCGCCTGTATTTCAAACCTGCTTCTGCCAAACAGAATCGTGCACACTCTAATTCCAGCACTTTGGAGACAGTGGAGACAGAGGTCTCTCTGAGTTTGGAGTCAACAATGAAAGCCTTCTAGTGTCTGTGCAGAGGTTGTCTCCTCACTGTCACTCGGCCCTTTAGGGAATGCCTGCTGGTCCCCTGTAATGGAGAGAGTCAGTACTGGTGGAACTCAAATTCTTAGGGATCCTGGCCAGGCCACCCAGCCCCAGCTTGTTCCCAAGCGTCACTCAGAAGATTGCCCAGCCCTGAGGTGACAACTTGGAGTTACTAACAGATGTGTCCCAGAAAAGCAGATAATAGGTCCCCAAGGCATAGTTGCCAGTGTGGGCAGTGAACCGATGGAGTAACTCCTGACTGATTGCCTTCAACCTCTGTGTGAGGAAGGAACATAGAAATAGATGGAGGATCGATTCTGGCTTTGTATTTCAGACTTTTAGATTCAGAACTCAGATGTATGGCCACCAGAGTTTGAATGTCTCTGATTATTCTCCAGAGGTGATGGTCTGTATTTGTAGCAGGAGAAAGCTGCCCAAGTGTTGGGAGTATCATAGGCCTACCCTCAGCATTGAGGACTGGCCTGGAATGTGCGACGATGGACCACTGTCACATTTCAGTACTGTGTTGACACGAAAGCTCGTGTAATTGACTGTTCTCCTAGTTAGAGCACAGCTTAGTAAAGTACATTCAGAACAAATGTCATTCTTTAATCCCCTTCAAAATAATAGGCAAGATATTTTGTAGTTTTGGTGAAGTTTCAAATAACAGGTCTTCTCCTGGGGAGGGTTGAGTGGCCTCCTCGGTGTGTCTCTTCTCTTCCTATGTTTAAGTTTGCGGTCACATGTTGGTAAGTACCTCAGCATTCACATTCACTGGAACAGATTCAGGTGAGTGGAAGGGAAGAGAAGGAGAGACTCACTTGGCTGCTCCTCTGCCGTGGAGGAAAGTGACTGTAAGTGTCTGAGGTTCTGTGATCTGTCTGTCACTGGTGCATCCTTGCCTCCTCTGCCTCTAATGACTGTGACTCACTCTTCTGTTCTCTCCAGGGGACCACACCTGATGAATCAACACTTCTTTCTGCTCTCTCAACAGCCACAGAGGAGGAAATGCATTGTTTCCAAATGCATTTCTGTAGCACAGATCTTAAAAGGTCTTATTAATAAACAACTTGGGAGCCAGATATTGGGGTGAATGCTGAAAGATCAGAGAAGCAGAAAAAGCCACTGCCACCTCGCCTCCCCAGTTCCTCAGCTGATCCTGTTACCTCAAACTGGAAGCCTCTGTGTTCTCATCCAAATGGATCTCAGCTGAACTGCTGCTCAAAAGCCTAAAAGCTTAACAGGACTCTAGTTCCTGGTTCTCGAGCCTTAGATACCTTTCTGCTTCCTGTCATCACTTCCTGGAATTATAGGCGTGTGTTATCATGCCTGGCTATTTCCAGTGTGACATTGAACTCAGAGATCCAGACAGATCTCCGCCTTCGGAATATTAGGATTAAAGGTGTATGTGTGCCACCATTTTCTGGCCTCTATATCTAGTGGCTGTTCTGTTTTCTGACCCCAGATAAGTTTATTAGGGTACACAATATATTGGGGAATACAATATCACCACACATTTGCTCCAGAGCTTGGGGTTCTTTATCCTCCTCACTGGTTTGAAGATCTTTTTCAAATGATCTTCTGGAACTGGTCACAGTGTTTCTATTTCTGTGAAGAGACACCGTGACCTCAAAACTCTTATAAAGGAAAGAAAACATTTAATTGGGGATGGTTCACTGTTCAGAGTTTTAGTCCATTATCATCATGGCAGGATATGGTGGCATGCAGGCATACATGGTGCTGGAAAAGGAGCTATATCTTGATCCCACAGGCAACAGGAAGTGGTCTGAGACACTGGGCATGGCTTTTTCATTAACTTTTTCCCCTGTTGTGGTCAGATCACCTCAGCCCAGTTCCATAAAAATTTAACTTCATAACCAAAAATGATACTCATCTCAGTGTGTTGAGGAGAAAATGGGCAATGTATTTAACTCCTGTTTACCCAGTACTCTGGCAATCTGAGGGCACCAGATCAACTTCCTATCCTATTATTTTATGCTTGCCGTAACTTTAGGGGTTCTTTTTTCCCCCTTTCTTTTTGAGTTGAGAGTTCTTCACTAATTAATAAATCTGGTAAGATTTTGAATGCTGTACACACAGAAAGGTACACTTAGAAGTAACCACAACCTGTACCCAGAACTCAGAACAGGTCCTAGATACTGCACCCAGAAATTTCATCCCAGTCAAAATCCTCCACCAAAGTAAACTTTGTCTTTTAATACACATCAATCTTCCCTATTTTCAAATGAAACCTTGTATCATGCAGTCTTCTGTCTAGCTACTTTCTCTCAAGATGACTGTGAGGGTGTGTGTATCTGTATTTGTGTGTGTGTGCATCTGCCATGTGGATAGTGCATGGCGCCTGGCAGTTGGCTCTTCCTGCAGGCAGCTACTGGGAGACGTGTCTCTGTACTGTGGCTGGCATGAAAGACGTGAGACCAGGAAGCCTCATTTGGTTCAGTTTTGTGTGTTTAGAACCTTTCTTAAGCTTTCTCAGGTTTTATGTGGATTTAGATGCTGGACATTTGGGCATTGTGTGTACACAGGAGTTCTCTGTCTTGGCAACTGCTCCTAAATAACCATTCAGAGACTTATTATTAATTATAAATGCTTGGCCGATAGCTCAGGCTTTTTACTCGCTAACTCTTACATCTTAAATTAACCCATATTTCTTATCTACCCTCTGCCACATGGTGGTACATTCTTTTAACACAGCACATTCATCTTGCTTTTTTTCTGCCTCTCAACACTTTCTTCCTCCCAGTGTCCTCTGGCTGTCCGCCTAGACCACTTACCTAGCTACCAGCCAGTCAGCTCTTTTATTAAACCAATCAGGAGGCACATTGGCAAAGATGCATCTTCACAATGTACAAGAAGATTATTCCATAACACATTAGTCTGCTTGGAATTGATTTTTTTTAATGGTGTCGAGCATCAAGACTTGTGTTTGTAACCTTTCCCACTCCCGTGTCCAGACCCTCGCATCTGTTAATATGTCCACACTGTCACTCTTTAATGTAGTCCTTTCAAAGTGACATTCATAACTTTTAGCCATCTTGAGCTTTTCTGACAGAAAAAGACATTTTAAACTGATGTTATGCTAATTAAATGAACAAGTCAAGTAAATAATTTCAATTACAAGAGTAGGAATAGTTCATCATACTTCAAAAACTATGAAAAGCCACAGGGAATTGAGTACAGGGTTTCTCAGTGGGGTCATGTGGGGAAACTATTAATTGTTTCTATGAAATAAGTGAACACCTGATGTCATGTGCTTTGCTTATTTACTCTGGTTTCCCCTGGACTCAGTATGTTCTGTCCATATTATTAATTGTCCCATTTTAAATTTTACATAAGGTCTCCCTGAAATAACTGGCTTGCATAAGTGGGTGTGAATACTTTGGTTTTAGATGGAATGTCCCTCTCTTTCACTGAGTTCTTTGGTAGAGCAATGAGAGACCCTGGAGGGTTTTTCTGACTCTGGATGTTGCAGTTGGTTTTCCTGTGGTGAGGATGGCTTGGGGATGGGAACAGATGGCACCTGAAGTGAAATCCAGATCTTTGGCTTTTCTTTTAGTTGTACATTTTTAAATATTAATTTTAAGAAGTTCTAAATGATGTCTTGTGATTCTCTGCTTTGCAATCCTGAGCTAACCAACTTCAGAAGTTCCTCATGCTGGGCTTTTCTGAAGTTGAGAACTTAACCGACAGAGGAACAGTACCAAAGGGAGGGTGAGGTAGGTTTGTGTAGCATCTAAGGGCATGCCTATATATCCTGTTTTCTTCCAGAGGGTTAAACATTGCAAGCAGAGGAAAACAGTGCAAATGTAAAAGTAACATTTAACTGCTTTAGGAAATAACTAAGTCACATGGGAAATGTTTTGTCAGTGTGAACCCATGCTAAAGAGAAATTAGTGGAGTTGCAGTGCGGCCCTGCGCAGCAGAAAACAGAGTGTCCTCCGTTATGAAATGCACTGTAGAGGTGACTCCTTAGTGAACAAATGTCACTAATATGATATGCCATTCTGCTGTATTTTGAATCCTGGCTTCTAGAATGAGATAGTGTGATGAAGACAGACTTGCTGTCCTTGGTCTACCCCCTAAAGTGAGCTGAAAACAGAAGGCAGCTGTGTGTAGAAAATGAGCTTCAGCATGGTTTCTGCTTATTTTTTTCTAGACACTCTCCAGTACTTTCTGATGTACAGAAACTTAGTAAGTTTCTAGACAGATAAGGGAATTACAAGTTTAAAGCAAGCACAGATATCTTAAACAGAAGTCAGAAAGCTCCTCCCATGAGCATTTTGTAGTATTTAGGAAGCTGTAAGCAGAAATAAGGAAGATATCCATAGGATTGTAAGTATTTTGTTGGATAGTGCTTTTGTATCATTTAGCTTCCCTCTGGGGGCAGAAGTTCTCATTGTGTGTTGTTATTGTGGACAGATGATTGGGAAAAAAAAAAAAAACTGGCAATAATTGGAATCCACTCTTTCCAGTGCTTTCCCAGGCTGGAGGGAACAGCTGTCTTTATTTCCTAGCGCAAATTAGACTTGGCCCTGAAAAAGGAGATCTGGTAACACAGCATGAGAAGTGCTTGAAAGCTACTGATGAGACATGAGAGGAAGAAATCCACCCACCAATTTGTCCTTTCCACTAGGAAAAAAATCCCCAGATGACGATGCCACGTGGGGATCTTGAACTGTCCCCAAACCGCACCCAGACACTCAGGCAGAATTAGCTAGAATTTGTAAGTGTGATCTGATCCGTACAATGTTGACACACCATCCACATCCTGTCTAGAAGCATCATTTCTGTTGGAGCACTTACTGGCAAGTCACATTAGACATATGACTGCCCCTCACCTCCCAAAACAAACCCATCTTTATATACATCTGTGGGACAACCATTTCGGGATTTCATTGTTTTCTGCTGAGGCATGGTACATTCTAGTAATAACTTTAGGTTGAGTATAGAGATTTAAATTCTATTTTAGTGGGATTAAATAACTTATTTTCCATTTATTCTCTTTGTGGAGTTAATAAACTGTTTTTAGAAAATCCCTGAATGAGATTTTCACTTCAACTGGGCTTGGCAGAAATCCTCCTCTCTGATCAGTGAAGGAACTTTGAGAGGAGAGAAAGTTACCATCTTGATTCAGAATAGGGATTCAAGAAAGCCTAGTGAAAAGAAAGGAGTTTTAGTACTTACCTAAAAAGAATAGTTCACATGTATCATTGTCCAATGAGAGGGGTGACGTGTCTACAAAATGTGGGTGAACCAAAAGTGTCAATCAAGCACTTGCTCACTACTGTATAAATAGGTGCTGTTCTGAAAACCTGTATCTCATATATGATTAATAGGTAGATGGATGGATGGATGGGTAGATAGATGATAGATATAGATGATATCTATAGATGATAGACAGATAGATAGATAGATAGATAGATAGATAGATAGATAGATAGATAGATGATAGGTAGATAGATAGATGATAGGTGGATAGATGATACATACATACATACATAGATTATTTTCATGTTTATCGGTTAACTTTTTGAGATAGCATGTTTCTAGTTGACCTTGAACCCCTGATCCTTTTGCCTCCACCTCCAAGACTGCTGGGATCATGGGGAAACACGCCATGCTCATATAGACTCATTTAAAGAGACCTACATTATGACTTGGAAAACAATATAAGAACAGCTTGGACTTCATTAAATGTTTCTTCCCTTTAGAAAAGAATGACTATGGATTTGTTTCTAGGTAGCCAACATTATCAGTGTGTTTTTAGGATTCAATTTCTAACTTTCTGGAAGGCTGATGCTTCTGTAAAGTGAGGTGGCTCTGGGACTCCCCTTGATCTTCACTTTGACATCTTTCATGGAAAATTTTTTGCACCCCCATAAGCCTCTCCACTGAGGCAGAGATCCAGATCAGACCAAATTAGAAAAAGCCCTGGTTTAATGGGTAAAGCTCTCCTGAGTGATTCTCTGGTCCCCCAGAGAGGAGATGGGGACTGAGAAACCATGTGTCTGTTTTTTGGGGGTGCAGTTTAAATACCCTGTGGGAGTGGTCTTGAGCATCTCTGGGGGACGAGCTGTGTTTAGTGGGACTTTCTGAGGGGCGGGGTCTGGGCAGAGAGGTGTGGCTTCCACCAGGATATTCCAGACTCTTTGGGTATATGGATGCCAGGGTGCCAGGGGCTGAGGTGGGGTTTCCACTAGAACATTCATCAAATGGGTGGGCTGGCTGAACACGCTCAGTTCCTTCTCTGTTTTCCCCAGCCTTCAGGACGGGCAGTGAGGCTCACACAGCCGGCCTATGCCTCTTCAGAACCTGAGCTTCAACTATAAGCATGTGCTCAGAACAAGGGCTAGGATGGCTTTCACTGGAAAGTACTGGCTGGCTTTCCTTGACACCAACATGTTCATATCAACCCTCTAGGGACAGTGCCACATTAATCATGGAGTCCTGATAACTGGAATGCAGCACATGGGGGCCTGCGAAAGGCATGTAGGAAGGGAGCAAGCCTAGGAATCCGACTTTCCAGAGCTGCAAATTTGAAAGAGGAGTTTCAGAGCAGAGACATCCAGGCCGCCTCAGGAGGTGGAAGGGGACTCTGGGCCAGATGTCGATGGTCACATGTAGAGAGTTGTTTGCGGTTGGATTCCGCTCGAAAGTGATCTCTGATGGTCTCACGAGACAGCTTGTGACAAATTGTATAACAAAAAGGTTAAAAATAGCGTATTTATTCCCTGGAAAAGCTATTCCCACAATGCAATAAGCTGGGAAAATTGCTGAAGTTTTTGGATACCAAGTGCTGATCCTGTGTCCTTAGAGCCCACATTACCCAGAGGCCTTTTTTCCTTAGGATTTGTTTTCCTGAACCATCCAAGCTCCAACCAACCCTTAAGAAAGACAAAACAAAGCAGAACAACATTCCTAAGAAATTAATTATAACAAGTCAGTGACTTTTTTTTTTTTTTTATAAAATTCTCTCCTACGGGTACCACATCCAATGTAATAGAAATAACGTGTCATTGGTAAACCATGAATCACATGTGTAACTGGACTTTCACAGTAACCATATCAGAAAAATAATGAGACTAATTATTTTTAATACTTGATAGCTGCTATCAAAAAAAAATCTTAGTTCAACATGAAGTCAATGTGAAAATTGAAATATTTTATGTTCTTGTTTTGGTATCAAGGGCTTAAATTCATTTGTTAGCCCAGTATGGTGGCACTTGCTTTGAGAAGGCTGATGCAGGAGGGTACTTAGAGCCCAGGGCATTGAGACCCACCTGAGGGACAAATTGAGACACTATTTTTAAAAATCAAACTGTATTTTAGCCTCTTAGAGCCAATCTCAATTAAACTAGCCCAGCTGCCTCATGTGGCTGTTATATTAGACATCATGACTATATCATAGTAATATTTGAATAAAATTGAGAAAGAATATCTTCTACCTGAAAATCTGTAACTATCTGGGGCTGGAGATATGGCTCAGTGTTTTACAGGGCTTGCTGCATGAGCATGGGGCCCTGAATTGAACCCCACTTGCCTAGTGAGGCGTGGCCTCTAGCGAGCCTACAACCCCTGTGCTGTGGGGGATGAAGACAGGAGACCAGTGGGGCCTGCTGGCTGCCAGCCTGGATGAAAATACTCACCCCAGGTTCAAGGAGACACTCTGCCTCGAAAGAGTAAGGTGGAGAGTGACAGCTTGCCTGGTACCCTGGCCTCTGCACATGTACATAGGCATGGCCACCTGTACATCTATGTGCAGCTACAAGGGGGTGTTTTTAAATTAAAAAATAAAAACAAGTGTACCAGAGTCACAGGACGTGAGGGGCCTGAGGCTTGGGTGAGGATTCGGGAGGTGAGGGGTAAGTCAGGGACAAGCCGCAAAATTCCTTGTGTGGCTGTGGCTGGGGGGAACTGTGATAGAGCAGGTTGGTAACCTGGTGGCTTCATAGATTTCCAGTGCACCATGTGTTGGGTGCACTCTTGGCTACAAGCAACACACACCTGGATCACAGAAGGCTCTAGGTCTCCTTAGCTAGCTGTCACCAGCTCAAAGATTATTGTGGCTGTTTCCAAGGGGCACAGTTGAATGAGAGTGATGTATATGTTGGTAGACTAAGACACATTGCTTCCATAACATCCGTGGGCCCCATCCAGTCAGCTGAAGGCCTGGATAGAATACCTCTCCTGAGCAGCATGGCGCTCTGCTCTTCGGCCAGCTGCAGACCACAGTGCAAGGCCGGCTCCTTCCCAGGTCTTCAGTCTGGTCCCCAGGTTTGGACCTGCCAGTATCCAGAAACAGTGTCTTAAATTTCTTTCTAAATACATCCTAAATGCATAATTGGTGACTGTGCTTCTCTGAAGAGTCCCGTTATGATAACTTAAATCAAGAAGGGTTTGCTCCATTGCAGAAGGTATCTGGGAGTATATCAATGCTCTCACAGAAGTCTCTGTGACGTTGTTTCCCCCCATGTTTCCTGCCACAGTTACAAAGTGGACTGCACTTCTGCATTCAAGACAGGAAAACCCACCACAACCTGGCACGGTACTGAGAAAACAGCCTTTGGGAACCCTTACTTCATCTTCAGGTACCACTGGTTGTAAAAGCAGCAGGAAAATCAATTTTTTGTTGTTGTTGTCTCCAGCCTAAATTGGAGAAAAAAAGTAATAAGACAGGAAGAAACTGAAAACTGCTAGTGGCTTAATGCGCGCATTGAACATCGTGAGTGAACTGATAAATCCTTTTGGAAAGGAGCTGTGCTGGCTACTTTTATTCAACTTGATACAAACTAGAGTTATCCGAAAGGAGGGAACCTCAACTGAGAAAATGCCTCCATAAGAGCTGACTGTAGGGCATGTTCTTAATAAGTGATGGGGGCAGCCCATGGTGGGTGGAGCCATCCCTGGGCTGATGGTCCCGGGTTCTGTAAGAAAGCAGGCTGAGCAAGTCATGATGAGCTAGCCAGTAAGCAGCATCCCTCCATGGCCTCTGCATCAGCTCAGCTCCTGTCTCTAGTTCCTGCCCTGTGTGAGTTCCTGTCCTCAGTGATTTTGATGATGAACTGTTTGTTATATAGAACTGTGAGTGAAATAAACCCTTTCCTCTCCAAAGTACATTTGGCTGTGGTGATCCATCACAGCAATAGTCACCCTAACTAAGACAGGAGAAAAGGCAAATATAGGCTGCAGCAATCAAGCTATAGGTGATGAACGCTGAAGTATTCCTTTCCTGACTGTAATTTGGAGTCACCCCCACAGTGACACACTTCCTCCAACAAGGCCACACCTACTCCAACAAGGCCACACCTACTCCAAAATTGTGCCCCTCCCTATGGGCCAAGCATTCAAACACATGAGTCTATGGGGGCCAGACCTGTTCAAACCACCACAGGCTGAGAGTTTGTCTTATTTGCTCTGTAGTTTATATCTTGCATGTCAACAACAACAACAAAATCCCTAAAGGTCTCCCAGTGGCCTGTGTTGGACAATTTGAAGAACAAAATGAGCAAAAATACTAACATTTTAACTCATACATCAAAAATTCATTAGTTTATATTAGTGCAAATAAGTAATTGAATGAATGTGGAAAACACTTAAGGTAGAGTAAATATACTGAAAATAATAAATATACAAATAGTAAATATGGAAAGTGATGCTGAGAGAGAAGAGGCTATTTGCAGGTTCTTCTGTGACACTGATGGTCTATTAATAGGGAAATAGCTTAGCTGTGTAGAGCAACAGCTTGGCAGAACCCCCTCCACCAAGGGATTAGAAGTGACTGGTGCTGGTGCTGAACAAGCTGGATGTCCTGAGGTGATGCTGCCAGGCACATGGGCAACATCCTTGTCAAAATGCCAACTAGATTAGAGGTTCTCCGCAGCCACACATGTCTTACCACACCAAAGAACGTGTAAAATTGTCTGTCTTGACCCTGGAGGAGTGCTGTTGGCACAGGAGAGTTACAGTCACAGTCAACACAATGCTAGGCTTCATAACTGTTGAGTGTCCAGGGTGCCAGAAATGCCAAAGTGGAGGAACCCTGACTTCAGATTAGCCAAGAAGAGACACCAGAGAAACCCAAACAGGGGGGCAGGCTGTACCACAGTGGAGCAGCACATCTCCAAGGCAAGGCGGAGACGCTGTGGAGAGAACAGTGACGGGTGCAATGTGTGATGGGCTGGCACCATTGGTGGAGAAAAGGGCAGACGGGCAGGACACTGTTGATCGAAGTCTCTGGAGCAGATGCAGTTACTCTGTGCTACTTCCCTGACTTGGATCCTTATGCTGTGGATGTGATGTGGTGCTAACACTTTGGAAAGTCTGTGAGCTCTACCCAGGGCTCTATTTTCCCCCCTTTTCCATTTCTCTCCGTCTCTCTCTGTCTCTGTCTCTCTCTGTCTCTCTCTGTCTCTCTGTCTCTGTCTCTCTCTGTCTCTGTCTCTCTGTCTCTGTCTCTCTCTCTCTCTCTCTGCATGCACAGATGCACAGTTTGGTTGGTTGGTTTTTTTGTATGTGTGTGGGTGCACTTGTGTGTATGTGACTGTGGAAGCCTGAGGTTGATGTTAGAAATCATTCTTAATCCCTCTTCCATTCTTACTCATGAGACACCATCTCCCAATCAAACTCAGAGCTCGCCAACATGGATAGTCTTGCCAGATTAGCTTGTGCCGGGAATTTCCTATTTCTGCCTTCCAAGGCTGGCAATTTCAGAATCACAGGCAGACTGCCACAGCCACGTGGCATTTACATGAGCTCTGGGGATTGAAGTAGGGTCCTTACGATTATTTGGTAAGCACTCTAGCCACAGAGAGCCCTCTGTGTTACTTTTCTAGTTTTTAAAAATAATTTATTTAGCATTCTGAAATTATCTCAAATGAAAATAGTTTAAGATATAAATATTTCAAAAATAGGAGGAAAGATATAAAGACACAAAAGTTTTGAGACAATATAGTAAATACTGAAGATAATCAAAGAAGATAAATTATTCAGTAATTTAAGAAAACTGAGACCCAAAAGAAAGCAACACAACAAAGCAGATTTGAAAGTAATGTTGAAAAGGCACACCATCTGTCCTGACAGTGTTGGCCTGGACTGGCTGACCAAGAAAAATTCTAGAAAACTGATTAACCAAGAAGAAAGAAGAGGAGGAACAGAAGGAACAGAAGGAGGAGGGAGAGAAGGAGGAAGAGGAACAGGAGGATGAGGAGGAAGAGGAGGAGGAACAGGAAGAGGAGGAGGAGGAAGAGGAACAGGAAGAGGAAGAGGAGGGAGAGAAGGAGGAAGAGGAACAGGAAGAGGAGGAGGAGGAAGAGGAGGAGGAACAGGAAGAGGAGGAGGAAGAGGAACAGGAGGAAGAGGAACAGGAGGGAGAGAAGGAGGAAGAAGAACAGGAAGAGGAGGAAGAGGGAGAGGAGGAGGAGGAAAAGGAACAGGAGGAGGAAGAGGAGCTCCTTCAATGTACAGAAGGCAGGAAGGAGTACTTGACTTTCAAGGAAATGAGGATCAGATTCCTACCCTCTTGTTCCAGTGCTGTGCCACACCCAGCATGGCTCCAGGGATGGAACTCACCAGAGCAGTGAAGGAATGAAGCTTAGACAACACAGATGGCATGAACACATGGACAAGCTAGGATCTGGAAGAGAGGGCTCTCTGACGGAGAACCGCAGCACTGGAAAGCTCAGTTTTATTTACTGCTCACACCTGAGCCTCGCCCTGGGGATAGAGCTTTGCCATTTTCTCATGGGCCCTCGTCACGGCTATGCCCATGTCCACAGCACACTTTCACGCAGGACTTCACTCGGGCGTTCCTTTGCTTCCCACAGTGCTGGCTCAAGGGCCTCATTATCTCTCTGGACTCTAAGGCCTTAAGCAAGAACTCTCTGGAGTAATGTACCTGAGATCCTCAAGGAAACAAGTGTGAAGCGAGGATGCTATATCTAACATCACCTCAAGCATGATGGTCACAGATCTCTGGAGGAGCGCTGTTTCCCTGAGCCTTCCTGAGCCACCCAGAAAATGAGCTCCACACACCAAGACAGCTCAATGGACCGACTGATAGAACCACCACTGGGCACTAAATATTCAGTTCCTTAGAACTAAGACTAAAGGTTGAGAGAAGGCCTGAGGCTGTGTCCACTTACGTCATATTGCACAACCATTTGGAGCAGAGAACAGGAAAACGCGTAGTGTGGTGACTCAGTCCAGTGATCCCAGGATTCAAGAGGCTGAGGCAGGAGGATCAGGAGTTCAAGCCAAGGCAAGAATGTGTCTCAAGAACTAGGAATAAACAAACAAGTAAAGCAGAGCACTGGCGACATCATCGTCTTGGAAAGCAGTGGACAGAGCTGGAGACCATGCTCATCGTCTGTGGTGTGTGAACTCTCTCACCCCGTAATCAAGCAGAGGGTGAAGAAGCGTGTGTCTGCATGAAACGGTTCCAAGCAACAAATGAAGAGCAGTGAAGGACATGGGTGTCATTGCTGTGCAGCTTAAGAATCAAAGATTTCTAAATGCATTCATTAAGTGAATGGAACCCAGGCCTGATCCTGTCTCTCTGGATTCAACTTTCAACCGGCAGGAAATACAGAGACCAGAGGAGCAGGCCAGGTGGGATTGTGTTGGGGCACACTAAGGCACATCTGGGAGGTGGTGAAGTCCAGCTTGGTGACCTTGGAAGTTGGCCTTATAATGCAGTACTCTGTGCATTTGTTTTGGGTGGTTCTCTGTAGTAGCATTTTATTTTACTGTAAAATTAAAAAGAAAAGATGTTGGGGGGGGACAATCAAAACATTGAGTAAAATTTTCCATAACTGCTTGGTTTGGGAAGACAGTACTCACAAGGGTCATTTGACATAACAAAGCTCACATCTCAGGAACTTTGGGTTAAGTTTCCTGCAATTTGCGGTAACCTCTCATGAGCAGTGAGCTTATTTTTAAACAGCAAGTAAACAAAACAGTGATAAACTTGGTCCTTTGGCCTCACAGAAGTGGTGAGAAAACAGACTTATGTGATTTCTCTTGCAACGATGTTGCTTAACAGTCTGTATCAGGGCAATAAATGGCTATGAATCAGTTAGGCAGGCTGACAAGATCGTGTTGTTTGGACTGCCTGCTAATTCCTATCCCCCAGGTGGACATGGGGAAGCTAGCATCGTCAATACTTGAAGACACTGCCTTGAGTAGTGAACGCTCTTAACAAAGGCTTGTTTTAAAACTTGGGGTGAATATATTAGATGGAGAGCACACTGCTCTCCACCACAAGTGTGTGAGCAGCCGAAACCGACTGCAGGTCCACACACTGTTCATAAGTGCAGAGTACTGAGGTCTTAATCAAGAACGTCTCCTAGCGTGTTTTCCATGTAAAATTTCCTGCATCATCACGACTTTGAACAAACAGATGGCTGACAAGCTTTTGTCTACAGCCCACACTCCTGATATGCACTGTAAGGGCTTACCGAAAGCTCCTCAGGCTTGGCGAACAGGCATTTCAAATGTCTGTCCCAGACCGAATTCCTGAGACCCACCTCCACAAATGTTCTCCACCCACAGCTTTCCCATCTCAATGAATGGCTCCTTGTTCCTTCCAATTGCTTTGGTTCTGTTTGGGGAATCTTCCTTGATGGTTTCTGCTTTTCCCGTGCCACTGTGACCATCCTGACCAGCATGAGGATATTCTAAAGGGACACTCATGTCCCTCTAGACTACTGGAACAAGGCTCCCCAATGAATTGGAATTTGCCCCCGGAATCTCATGCTGGGAAAAGAAAAAAGCCAGGTGCTACCTACAGAAAAGTCTCCTGGAAAAAAGAGTTCACTAGGCCTTAACATCTCCCAGACCACCTTGAGGAAACCGGAGCCCACCACTGGGCCGGGCCGCAAACTGACTGGGGCTCCTTAACTATGCACAACTGTGGCCTTCTACTTAAACCTAAACCCCACATCAGGACCCGAAGATGTGGGGTGGGGGACAGGGGGTCTCTTTGTCCCTCTTTCCAGTGTGGCCGTATTAAAGAGCTTTCCTTTTCCTAGTTTTCACTATGAATGTGACTCTTTTAATTACCTTATTAAGAAGGAGTGGCCAACTCTGGTTGGCTGTGAGTGTCAGAACACAGGCTCTGACCCAACCATTCTAGTGACATCACTTCCAATCTGCAGCAAATCCTTTTGATTCTACTTTCAAAATACACTCAGCAGTATGTCTTGCTTACGAAATACACTGTGATTACATTATTTCCTTCCTTCATTTTCTCCCTTTCAGTCCCTGCTCTGTCTCTCCCACACCCTTTCAGAGTCATAGTCTCTTATTACTTAATTATTGTTGGTACAGGTATATGTTAGTGGATGCATAAATGCAACCTGCTGAGCCATGAGAATACTTTGAAAACTTACAGAAGAAATAGTCCTAGATGCATATGACTCCCCAAAATTTAAATCAAGGCTGACACATGTGACCCCCCCAAAAAAAAATTAAATCAAGGCTATACAAATAGCTTAAGTTTGTTACAAGATGAAGCGTACATTTTAAAACTTCATTACAAAAAATTTTCTTTACAGGAAAAGCCAGGATTAGCCAGACTCACCGCCAAATTCTACCAAGCTTTTAAGGAAGAGCTCTCCTCAGACTGTCCCGCACAATGGCAGGAAAGGCACTCTCTGGGATTCCTCCTACAAAGACACTGTTGCCTGATGCCAAAACTGAATGAGCACACAATTAAAAAGGAAGACTATAAATCTGTTTCTCTGAACATAAACACAAAATTTCTTTCAAATTGTATTCAAGAACACATTAAGAAGATCATACAACATAATCCAGGTTGGTTTCATTCCAGGGATGCGAGGTTGGTTCAACATTTGCAAATTCACATATGTAGTTAACACATAAACAGAAATCACATGATTGAATATATGTAGAAAAGGCTTGTGATAAAGTTCAGGGTCTCAGCTACATCACTCTTGACTATATCAGTACAAGAACCTGAGCTAAAGCACTTCTGAGATATTAATATCCACATTTGTTACTGTGCCACTCACAGTCACTGAGAAACTGAACCAGCCTAGATGTTTGTCCACAGATACACATAAACATATTAAAAAAGTGCTACATATGCATAATGGAATTTTTATTCAGTCATAAAGAAAAATAAAATCATGGTATTTTGCAAAATAATACATATAAGTAGAGATTGTTATGTTAAACAAAATAAACCAGGCTCGGAAAGACAAATAGTATGTTTCCACTCATACACAAACTCTAGATTTAAGTGTGTGTGTGATTGTGTATATACTGTGTGTGTGCATAAGTGTGCAGGTAAAAAAAGTGGAAAGAGACCATGAAAATATGAGGAGTAAAGGAAAGAGAGGGAAGGAGAGAGAGAAGAGAGAGAGAGAGAGAGAGAGAGAGAGAGAGAGAGAGAGAGAGAAGAAGAAGAAGAAGAAGGAGGAGGAGGAGGAGGAGGAGGAGGAGGAGGAAAGAGAAGAGAAGAGAAAGAAAGGCCAAGTGGAGGTGGTGGTGGTGCATGCCTTTAATCCCAGTACTCTGGAGGCAAGGGCCAGCTCCATCTACAGAGGGAGTTCCAGGGTAGTCTACACAGAGAAACCCTGTCTCTGAAAAATCCAAAGGAAGGAAGGAATAAAAGAAAGAGAAAAGTTGTAGAGGCACGTGCCTGTACTTCCAGAGCTGAAAAGGCGAAAGCAGAAAGAAGCCAGAACAACCTATGTCTATATGTGTGTGCTAGGACTTTGTGTCTTTACAAAGAATTAAAACGTGGAGGCTGGAGAGAGGGCTTGGTGGCTAAGAGCACTTGCTCTTGCCAAGGACCCAGGTTTGGTTCCATCACTCACATGGTGGCTCACAACCATCTGTAACTCCAGTTCCAGGAGATACAGCACCCTCTTCTGACCTCCACAGGCATGCACATGGTGTACATACAAACAGGCAGGCAAAACACCCATACACATAAAATAGAAGAAGCAAATCTAAAAGAAAAGAAAAGAAATTGAAATGCACCTTCCTTCCCATTGCCACTGTCTCCGACGCCTTCCCTTGAATTAATTTTTTATCTGACACTTACCACCCCTAAGGTACTATCAGTTGACAATCACTAGTCACTAAGACTTAATTATCTTCCCACTTCCAGGATTGTCTTAGGGTGGGAATTTCTGTTTGTTTTGTTCATTACTTTCTTCCAAGTGCATGAACAATACCTAATAATTGGGAGGTGTTTATTAGATGTTTATTCAAAGAAGACCAAATAAAATTGAGTCATCCCATGCCAGGCAGGTCTAAACTTGACCCAAGAGGCAAATTCAATAACAGAGTTGATTTCTCCTGATAAGGGATGGGCCAATAAGATGTCTCCCAAGCTCACACTGTAAGATGAATCTGTATCTTTTTGTCTTAGAAAATTGCAATGACACCTTCATTCTACAACCAAGCTCTCTATGACTATGGTAAATTAAATGTCAGAGACTGCAAAGGAAATGGGCTCTGGCACTTAATGAAGAGCATTCTGAACTGTATTGGCATCTGTGCTGGCTACTTTTATGCCAACTTGACACAAGCTAGAGTTCTCTGAAAGGAGGGGTGTAGATGTAACCGTCTTGTTAAATAAGAAACACAAGAGCCAGTTGCAGAGTTAAAAACCAAGAGGTCAGAGCAATAGCTGAGAGCCTTACCCTTCACTGCTTCTGCTGTCTTTTTTCTCCGCAAGAGACCTACTTCTGTGTGTCTTTTCTTTTTATAGACTTTCTGTTCTGCTTTCTCATTGGTTGTAAACCCAGCCACATGACCTCCTCATCACTGCCTGTCTGTACAGACCTCCAGGTCTTCTATGGTTGGTATTGAGAGTAAAGGCGTGTGTCACCATGCTTAGCTGTTTCTAAAGTGGCCTTGAACACACGGAGATCCACCTGGCTCTGCCTCCCAAGTGCTGGGATTAAGGATGTGCACCACCACCGCCTAACTTCTGCTATGGCTTGCTCTGACCCATTTTCTAGCCACCATTTTTGGCTTTGTTCTGTGGCTGTCTGTTCTCTAACCCCAGATAAGTTTATTTCAGGGAACACACAATATTTTGGGGAACACAATGCCATAGAGGGAACTTCAACTGAGAAAATACCTCCATGAGATTGGGTTGTAGCAAATCTGTAGAGTATTTTATCAATTAATGATTGATGTGGGAGGGCCCAGCCCATTGTGGGTGGTGCCATCCTTGGGCTGGTGGTCCTGGGTTCTATAGGAAAGCAAGTTGAGCAAGTCATGAGGAGCAAGCAAGTCAGTAAGCAGTATTCCCTCCATGGCCTCTGCATCAGCTCCTGCATCCAGGTTCCTGCCCTGTTTGAGTTCCTATCCTGACTTCCTTCAATGATGCAGTACAATGTGGAAGTATAAGCCAAATAAGCCCCCTTTTCTCCATCTTGCTTGTGGTCATGGTATTTCATTGTAGCAGTAGAAATCCTAACTAGGACAGATTTGTATCGGCTAGGCCTCAGCCCCCTCATTTGGAAGGATAATGGCTGTTATCCATTATTGGGAATTAGGTAGAAATTGAGAGTGACAGGGAACCCCAGATAACAGAAACTCAAACAAGATGGCTCCTTTGTCTCTCACCTATGAGTGTGATGGTGGTCCAGAGTAGGTATAACACTCTGTGTGTTTGCTTCTTGTGATTCTGCTCTTGTTTCCATGGTCATCTGGTCATGTGACATAGCTGTTCATAGTCCCACTAGTTGACTGTCCAGATTGAAGCAAGGAGAAGCAGAGGTCAACCGCCCCAGAGTTTCCCAGGAAACGTTTCTCGACAAGATGGGAAAGGTGATGTCTATTTGCAGTGAAAACATCATTACCATGAACAAAAGAAGAAGAATAAACAGTTGAGGCTAAGTCTTAGCTTCCACTTTAACTGATTATAGAGTAAATGTAGACCCACATCATGATGTCTAGAAATTTCTGGGACAACCTTCTCTCCTCGATGCAGTAAACCATCTCTTGGTCATTCTCTTACAAGCATCCTTGCCTTCCACCTCACAAGTTTCTGCCATTGGTCTCATCTTCTCCAGCACTGACCACATAGAGACACATCGCATTCCACCGATCTAAACAGCCCACCACACATGGCGCTCATGCACTGGTGGCCATCCTTGGGTGGGTGTGTCATCAGGATTGGGGGTTCCTAGCACACAAACCATCTTGGCAGCTTGTTTTCAAGGGGTGTCCTCAGGGATGCTCTGAGGTAAATGAACAACATTTTGTCTGTATCTGACCTTGTACATGCAGCTCTTTTCTCAGCCCTGTGTGGGAAATAATGCTCTCTAATATCGCTAACATTGCCTAAAATTCAAGGTTTTTAAGCCAATTTCTTTTTTTCAAATAAAATCTTATGACACATTTCACACACACAAGTAGAACAGTGTGTGGTCGGGTGTGTTCAGGGCGGGGCTGTTTGCAAAGGAGTAGCTGGAGCATTTCTTAACTTGCTGAGTCAGCTAGAGGAGGGCCAGTATTGTGGATTAGGAAAGGGATTGGAAGGCATTTCGGTAACTCAGCTATAGGCTGAGGTCTGGTTGCCTAGCAACTCCGCCTCAGCCAGGACAGGTTCTGCCAAAGCTGTTCCAAGAATCCACGGCTAAAAGAAACACAGCTAATGATTAAACATCAGGAAACCAATCCACAGAATTATAAATAAAACAATCCAATAAACTGCCTCGGGGCCAATGCTGGGAGCCCTAAGGGCAGAGCGGGCAGAATAGCCAAGGACCATGAGCTCAGTGGGCAGTCTGATTTCCCAGCATTCCCTGCCCTGGCCCTGTAGACCCCTGGCTTCCACGCTGCGCTTTCTTGTCCCGTCCTTCTTTCTCTTAGTTTCCATATTTAACACTCTCTCTGCACTTTGCCAAAAGTCCTGTTTTTACTTTCTTTACACCTCCATGAGCCTCCTTCTTGTTCATTATGCATTGACGAAAGTAACGTGGGCTGGGAATTTAGCTCAGCTGGTTGGAAGCTTGCTGAGTATGCAGAAACTCTTGCGTTCCACTCCTAACACGTTATAAGCTGGGTGCGGTCATGTAGGCCTAGAATCCCAGCACTTAGGATCAGAATTTCAAAGTGATCCTCAGCTACATCATCAATTTGAGGCCAGCTTGGACGACTAGAGGCCTACACTCAAACAACAACAACAAAACCCAATGAAACTGTTGACTTGCTAATGTCTGGAGATGTTTTCCATTGCTCCAGGTGAGGGCAGTGCTGTAGGCAGCTAGTGGGTGGAAAGCATCGATATTCTCTCCACATAGGCTGCTATGAACATCCTGACAGCAAAAAATGTATCTGGCCCTAGATATGAGCAGTGCCAACCTGGTCTAACATGTATATTATAAACAAAGACAGCAAGCTACACATGGCAATGGTCTATGGCTCAATGCTTTCCTGGTAAAGCACTAGTTCTTTGATGTTATTGGGGGGGGGGGGGGGCAAACAAAAGGCTAAAAAGGCTCATTATGGAGGCGGTAGTGAAAAGGGCTGTGATGGGCTGGCCCGCTGTTAGGACCCTTTGAGGGTGACGAGTGAGTTGGTTGTGCTGAGACCTGACAAGGTGCACAGGAAAAGCTGCTTCTCAGCTATCGGATCCCGATTTCCCTAGGTAAGGCCAGGAAGGCCAACTCTCCAGCTCCCTGGCCCCTGTTTGAGACATGGCTATATTCCTTCAGGCCCCAGACAAGGCCACAATGTTTGGGGCCAGTCAATCCTTTAATGGCACTCAGTGACTCAGAAGAATAAATGTATCTCTAACTGATGATTTTTACAGTTTCCCCAAAGACCCTAAATTATTTGGTAGTTAGACACTGGCTGCTCAGAAACAGGCAGCCTTCTGGGAGCATCCCCTTTGGACTACTGAGGAACCCCCCCCCCCAATTCATCGTGTTTCTTTTGATTTACTTGTACGTGCGTCTCTGTGAAAAGGCCTTAAAGTCATAGCTCTTGTCTGAAGGTTGGGAGGAAGCAGGTCTTGCTGACGTATTTCCCAGGTGTTGGAAACATCATGTTATAAGAGGGCCGATTCACACAATACAACCCCAGACCCTAGACTCCTATTTCCTCTGACCACATTGTCATCCTTACCCGATAGGAATCCTTTAGGATGCTAAGCTTTTGTTAAGAGACCGTGGAAGATGATAGAATGTGTAACATTTGGCAGGCTCTGGCTTAATATTATTTCTTGACAGCTGGTTGGTTTTTATGGGCCTCTCCTACTCCACGTGTGGGAACCATCTCAGGAAATAGTCTTCTCCAGGAGCAGAGGCTATAGGGCTCTGCAGGGGTGGAGCCACAGATACACTTGGCCTGTAATGGTGGTGACACGTCAAAACTCCAAAACCCGAAAACTTGTTTTCAAGGTCTAGGACCCAGTCCAGGGCCTTGTTGATCAGCATCAATGGAGGGCGATCTGGGAATGCAGCCTCCCTGACACACACAGCTGAAGAGAGTGCTGGGAAGAAAGGGCCTTGGCTTCCTGTGGCTCTGGGCTGCTTGCCTGGGGCTTCCTGTCACAGATGTTCTGAAGCATCCAATAACTCCCTTCCCTCCTTCTTAATTTTTCCTCCTTCCAATTTCCATCATCTTTTACAGAGAAGAGTAAGTGGAGAGTGGCCTCATTACAATTGCTGCCAAAATGATACTTGACCATGGAATTACTTTCTGAATGGATTCTCATGTCTCAAAGTTTTGTTAAGTAACTGTAGCTGTATAATAATAAAAAAAATTAAATGAGGCGGGAGTGGGGATGAGAGAAAGGCCTTTTTATAGTCAAAATAGAAATCTTATTAGGGTTTGGTTCCAAAAACAGAACTGCCAGATGCAGAACTGGCTATGGCTGAGCCCCAGCCACAAGGCCCGCAAAGCCATTGGGCTTCTCAGCATGCTCTACCTTCATGTTAAACCGGTGATGGTGTCGGACAGGAGAAGTTATTTAGCCTTTTTTGACTCCTTTGAGAGCAATTAATAGGGTTCAATTTTTTTTTTTTTTTTAAATTTTAGTTTCACAAACCCCAGTAGCTGTTTAGTAGCACCCGGGGCCTGCACTCTCTCTGTGGAATGATGTCAGGGCCTAGCAAGTCGACTGCAATGGTGGAGAGCATGGGGGCGGGGGAGGTTAGTGCAACCAAGAGAACGTTCCTGTGGTGATACTATATTTGTAAAATGTGATTTTATTTGTATGTTAATAAAGTTGCCTTGGGGTCAGAGCAAGCCAGAGCAGAAGCTGGCTGGTAGTGGTGCACGCCTTTAATTCCAGCACTTGGGAGGCAGAGCTAGGCGGATCTCTGTGTGTTCAAGGATACAGCCAGCATGGCAGACACACGCCTTTAATCTCAATACCAGCCATAGAAGACCTGGAGGTCTGTGTAGACAGGCAGTGACAAGGAGGTCATGTGGCTGGGTTTACAACCAATGAGAAAGCAGAACAGAAGTAGGTCTCTTTCGGAGAGGAAAGACAGTAGAAGCAGTGAAGGTTAAGGTTTTCAGCTCTTGCTCTGATCTCGTGGCTTTTAACTCTGCAATTGGATCTGTGTTTCTTATTTAATAAGACGGTTACATCTACACGTTCTTATTTATGTTCCAATGTTAGCATGAATTGAATATTTAAAAGAAAAATGTATTCTGACTCTGGAGCTCAAAGCTGTTGATAATGGTGCCTTCAATGTTGGCATGTCTTACCAGTTTTAAAACCATTCTGTCATGTATGTTATCCCATTTGATTTTCTCAGTGATACATCCTCTAGGCCTGCCAAGCATGATACAGTAGATATGGCTTTTGTACAAATTCAAGGATGAATAAATAGAACTTATGTATAATTTACATTAATTTCTGACTGTAGGTTGGTGAAAGGAGCTAATTCTCAGAACTCCACTAGCCTAAGATTTTCAACAGCACCTCTTCTAGGTGGTAGGGCCACACAGCACACCCCGAATGGGAAAACTACACAGCACCTACTCCTCTGGGACAAGATTTGGAGCATAAAGCGCTCACCCACCTCTAACCCCTTGCCTGCCGACATCAACCCATTGCATGCAGTCATCATAGCAACCTGGATGTCTCTTTTATCCTGGCAAAGCTGGTGGGAAGATTTTTGAATCCTATGAAGTTCCAAGAGTTCAGGTCCAGGGCAGGGTACACATTCTGGTTGTCCACAAACATGGTCACGGTGCTGCTTGTTGTCCTTGCTTGCTGACCTGGAGGGATTCTGCTATGTTCATACCACAGTTAGATCATGCAGACGCTTGCGTAGAGTGTGTGGCTCCTTCTGCAGATACGGCAGGCTGTCATTTTCCTTCTGTTCCTCAGTGAAGAATTGCTTTGGGGGGGGTGGGTCTCACTTTGGACTTCCCACCCTCGTTGGCTTCCTCTTTCTGCAGGGAACCTGTCTTGGGGCCCTGCTGGGTCAGCCCTGCTACAAACCTGCTATAACTCTTGAAAACAGAGCTGACCTCTTCCTTCAACAGAGAGAAGAAAAGGAGACTACAAAGTAGAGAAAGTTATCCACTCACACATTTCCTATATATTCGCAAATTTGTTTTTGAGGTAGGGTCTTGAGTATCAGAGAGCTGACCTTGAACTCACTCTGATGACCCTGAATTTCTGGTACTCCTGCCTCTGGCTCTCATGGGCTAGGATCACAGTGATGCAGCACTGTGCCTGGCTTCTATGGGGTTGGTGATGCTTGAGCGCTTGGGCGCCTAGGGCTTCATGCACGCCAAGCAAGCACTCTAGCACCAGAACTGCTGTGAAGCTAGAGCTGAGATAAACTTGTGGGTGGGATGAATCTCTGTCTTTTTTACAGTATAGCATGCTAAAAGGAACTAAGCATTTAAATAACTGGAGAAAAGGGACAGGCCAAGCCTGCCTATACTAGAGTGGTTTACCAGATAAATGTGATGAGGAATAAGAATGAAGTTGTTCATTTTTAGTCCTTATTGTATTAAGTTAAGGGGATTTTCTTGGGAACAATGGAACTGAGCGCATCTGTGATTGCTACTGGGTTGTGAGGCGCTCATTGGGACACTCCAGGAAAGGACAATGGCTGAGGCCAGAAAGCTCACCTGGATACACACACCTAGCTACTTCCCTGTGCTTTTCCATTTCAAGGAGCATATTGAATGCCTGACATTCCCAAAATAACTCTTTTGTCTTTTCCCTTTTAGTTTTTGGAGACCAAGAGGTGCTTTGAAATACACAGGAAGGTTTTGCTCTCGGATAATGGGAGGGAACAGGGCGATGCCCTCTCCAAGGAAGAAGAGTCAGTAGTGAGATCTGAAAGCCAAGTGGGATTTAATGTAAGAGGTTGAGGGGGGAGATGAAAGGAGTCATACCCAGGCCCTGCAGGTGAGGGGATAGGATGGTTGGCTTGGGTTGTCATCTTGGCTGGATGAAGAGATATTAAGGATTGGTGAAATGCACCTGTGTGCCCGTGGGATCATTTCCAGGGGTGACTGACATGAGGGACCTGCCCGAAATGTGAGTGGCCCCTTCTAATGGGCTGGCAGCCAGATGAGGAAAAGCTGGAGGGAGGCAGCCTGCTTCTGCTTGCAAGCCCCTTCTGGTGAGTGTGCCGCTGGCTGTGGGCCTTTTAATGTGGACTTAGCTCTCCAGGGACTGCTCGAACCTTCCTGAAGCTTCCCATTAGACAGCTGCTTGGTTCTCTGCCAGGAGGCGGCCAGTGTTGGATTCCCCACCCCCAGTACGTAACTGAATACAATAAATAGATTTACAGAATGTGTACAAACATTTTATCTGATCCTCTAGAGAACCCTAATACAGCAGGCCTTGTTGCTAGAATGGAGCGTATTCTGTCTTCTGAAGTACAGAGTGCAAGAACAGGGTAGGGCTTCGGAGAGGGGACAAAGGACTAGAACATGAAGGTGAAGAATGGCACTCAGGTAGCATGACTATCTACGACAGCAAATGAATAACTGTGGCTGAAACAAAGCGGGCATTGGGTTTTCTCATGTCATCCTGAGAGCCGGGTAGTATGTGCTGTGATTGGTTGTGTGGCTCAATGCCAGCAAAGCCAGGCCTCAGTCAGTCTCCTAGACTTCCGTCATGGCTCTAAGGGGCACTTCCAGTTTTCTGAAAGGGTAACAAGAGCACACGGGTCTGACCTCCTTTTAAGGAGTTTCCCTGTAAGCCCAGCACTTAACTCACATCTCAGCATTCAGAACACCATCGCAATGGAGACACTTCTCTGCCAGGCATCCTGCCTCCTTCCCCAAAAGATATCTAGGGATTCACTTTGCCTAGATCAATTTGGTACACAGGTCCACTTTTCTGGACCAATTGCTGTGTCTGTCACAAGCCAGGCCCTTGTTACTCTTGAACTACAGCCAGAATTTCTGATGAAATTTCACGCTCCCAGGCCCTGACAGAGAAACTTCAAAGTCTTTCCATTACCTACAGGCTGGCTTTCGGGCCTTCTCCCCAGTGTGCCTGCAATTAAACTCAACAAAGGCCTATTAACCACCTACCTCAGAGAGCAGCGTAACTGCTGCCAACAGTTTTCCTCCAACCCTCTGTTCCAGACACGTGGGCTAGTGAGTTCTGTGGACAGACACAGTCATTTTCTTCCCCGTGCTTTTTCAGAGACGTGGCTGCACTCTAACCAGGGCGGGTGTTTGTGTGTGCCTGTGAGTGTGTATGTGTGTGCTTCTCTGTGTGTATGTGTGTATATGTATGTATGTGTGTGTTCTGTATGTGTTTGTCTGTGTGGGTGTCTGTCTGTGTGTGTGTGTGTGTGTGTATGCTTTTGTGTGTGTCTCTCTGTGTGTCCTTTTGTGTCTGTGTATGTGTGCGTCTGTGTGTGTGTCTGTCTGTGTATGTGTATATGTGTGTCTGTGTGTCTGTGTGTGTGTGCTTTTGTGTGTCTGTGTGTGTGCGTCTGTGTGTGTATGTGTTTGTCTCTGTGTGTGTATGTGTATATGTGTGTCTGTGTGTTTGTGTGTGTGCTTTTGTGTGTCTGTGTGTGTGTGTCTGTCTGTGTGTATGTGTGTATGTGTGTGTGCTTTTGTGTGTCTGTGTGTGTGTGTCTGTGTGTGGGTCTGTCTGTGTATGTGTATATGTGTGTCTGTGTGTTTGTGTGTGTGCTTTTGTGTGTCTGTGTCTGTGTCTGTGTGTCTGTGTGTGTATGTGTTTGTCTCTGTGTGTGTATGTGTATATGTGTGCTTTTGTGTATGTGTGTGTGCTTTTGTGTGTCTGTGTGTGTGTGTCTGTCTGTGAGTATGTGTGTGTGCTTTTGTGTGTCTGTGTGTGTGTGTCTGTGTGTATATGTGTGTATGTGTGTGTGTATGTGTTTGTCTCTGTGTGTATCTGTGCGCGTGTGCGTGTGTGCTTTTGTGTGTGTGTCTATGTGTGTGTGCGTGTGTGCATGTGTATATGTGTGTGTACATGTCACAGTGGGTATGGGGCACTCAGAGGACAACCTGCAGAAATCTGTTGTTTTCTTCCATGTGGGTCCTGGGAATTGAACTCAGGTTGTCAGCCTTGGTGGCAGCGGCTTTACTCCTGAGCTGTCTCACTGGCCCTCCCCATTTGAAGTCTTGATATTCATTGATCAACAGCTTTGGGATAGCAATTAGGAATGCACTACCTCATTGCTATGTGGATTGGATGCTAAGCTCTTGTTTAAAGTTTCCAAACAATCATATCTTACCTCATTTTTATATCTTCCAACAACAACAACAAAACCACAAAATAAAACCCATCAGCAACTCTCAGATGCTTAATGTAGAAGAAAGGAACCTTAAAGGAAAAAAGGAAAAGAACAAGGAAAAGAACAACAATGAGCAAGCACAAGATTATAACTTTACAGGTTTAAGAAGGTTTAGTTGTGGGGCTCAGATTGCCTAAGAAAATACAGAACTCTGGAGAGCTAATTTTGAATATTTCAAAAATTCAAGTTAGAGTTCTGTGGTACAGATAAGTCCATCTTTATGGTCTTATTCTCAAAAATATGAAATAGGCCTTTTTAGTAAACAGATTATTGAAGCTTTGATTTATGTAATTTGAGAGACAATGATTAAACAAAGGCAGGCCTGTGAGGTTTGCTTCCGAGGTGTGGCATCTGCAGAGGAACCAGAATCCTTTCCCGGGCCTGGCGGCATTGGAAAACATGTGGACTTTCCTGCAAGCACAGAAAAGGCCTGTCAGGAGTCATGCTTGGAAATGCTTTCAAAGTGAAGAATATTTAGCTTTCTTACTTCAAATAATTTGGTAAAACAAGGCTATCCCACAGGCTAGAAATTCACGTCAAATTCCTTCACAATGAGAACTAATATCCGCATCTGTATCTGCCGGTGGAATTAGGTCAAGATGCACCTTGAGGCTTTTCTTAGTCTCCTGCCTCTGGAGAGCAGCTTGAAGCCAAGGCTGCTTGTGCCCTGTTAACAGCATAAAGTAGGGCTGGCAGCAAGAGGCATCTACCTTCCCAGCATCCTCAGTCAGATCGCCGCTGCCTTCGGTCTGCCTCTCTGTTTCTCTCCTACATCTGCCTAGTGCCCCTGGAAACCCCCCAAACCTCCCCTGCCCCACCGCTCAGCTAAGGTCCGGCATACTGTTCTCTTTAGTGCTTACTTACTGCCAACATAAGCTGAAATCCTGACTAGCTCTGGTCCTAGGCCTCCTGTGCCCATTAAACGCACACCTGGCTGTCACATTTATTATTGAAACGCCCCACTATCCACTCTCCTTCCTAGTGAATTTGGAATATGTACCTATTAAAACCAGCCACAGAATTATTCTTATCCTGCAGGATGGGAATGGGAATTAGCAGGAAATTAAAAAGTTAATTAAAGCATAAAATCATACAAGTGATAGGTGTACATTGTAAGCATTTTATTCCAAATAAAGACAGGTAAATATATATACTTATTTGATGAAAAGCCAGATTCCCTTTGACTGAAGACTTGAGTGTGTTTTTAATGTGTTACACCTGCTTTCTTCTGGCGGAGCATGGAATTGCAGAGGATTATTCATTTAAATTATATATCTTCTTTTTTAAAAAAAAAAAGATTTATTTTTGTTTTATGTGTATTAGTGTTGTCCTGCACATATGTATGTGTGTATATGTATGTATGTATGTATGTATGTATGTATGTATGTATGTATGTATGTGTACCATGTAGCAGCAGTGCCCAAGGAGGCCAGTAGAGGGCACTGGCTTTCCCGGAGTTGTGAGCTGCCTCATATGTTTGTGTTGGAAATGGAAGATGGGTCTTCTTGAAGAGCAGCAAGTGCTCTTAACCACTGAGCTCTCTCTCTAACCCCGTATTTCCTTTAAAAATGCAGTTCTTTGAGAATTCCATATGTTGCATTTTGATCGAATTCACCTCCCTGGTCCCACACCTCTCTGACTCCTCCCAGGTCCGTCCCTCCCTCTCCACTCCCTTTTTCACTCTAAAAAACTGTTGCTATTGAATGTATAAATTCAATCTGCTGAGTCCATGGAGTATAGCTCATAGGTATGTTTTCAGGACTGACCATGTGGTATGAGATAAATAATTAGGGGGCTTGTCCCTGGAGAAGACTGATTCTCAGTCTTCAAGAGTCATTAACTGCCTCGCTCTTCATTTAGGGGTGGGCCTTTTGAGATTTCCCCCGACCCTGTCGTGTGGTGTGAGAACTGGTGTCCTCATTGCTCAGGTCTTGTTTGGGCTGTCATATTGTTGAGATTTCATGAATGCAGCTTTTTTTGGGGGGAGCGGGGTGTGGTCTCTGTGACTGCCAGCATAGTGTTAATCCAGCAGAGGTAAAAAGGAAGTCTGGTTCAACACTGCTCAGTAGCCAGTGTTGGTTCAAACTTTGAAAGTCTGACACAGGGCAATTTATTGTAGGCATTTTTGAGTACAGTACACTGTGGAAAAAAGTTTCCTGTTGATAATCAATTTAATCCCATGTGTACAATAAAGGTCAAGGCATGACTACATTGCAATTCATTGTAAAGCACATGTGACATCTTCCACAAAGATGGGCTCTATAGGGTAAATACAAATGCCAGCTTAAGGGTCTGGGGGAGGATCTGGTGTGCTCTTGGTCCATACAGGTAGCACAGAGATGACCAGGCTATTAAACATCTCCGCTCCCAGCCTTCTGGGTGGGAAATAGGTTGTACATCTCTCCCTTTGAAGAAACAACCCCACATGTTTAAGCACTGCTGGTTTCCCTGGTGCTTACCTGTGGACACAAGCACCTCTGTGTCTTCTACACAGGTTCCACATCCTAGATGAGAAGACATATTCTCTTAAGAATGTCCTCTGTTTCTCATGATCTTTCTGTTCCCTCTTTTGAGACATTTCTTGAGCCTTAGGGATAGGAGTTACGTTGTAGATGATTCAGTGGGGCTAGGCACACCATGGTCAGGTCGGGCCAGGCACACCATGGTCAGCTGTTCTCTGTAACGTGATCAGTGTGCATCTGCACCAGTCTCAGCCTGCTGTGTAAAGAAGCTTCTTTGATTGAGGTGAGGGCCCCACTTACCTGTGGATATTAGGATAAGTATTTAGAATGTAGTTACAAATTAAACTGTTTTCCGAAAGTTACAGTAGTCGTCTCTCCTCTAGGTTCCATGCAGCCATACATAACTAGCTAGGTTTACAGTACTAGGCATAAACTGTTGAGCAAGACCTAAACCCAATTAGACAGCTGTTGGTTATCCTCGAGATAGAATATGCCACTATTGTATCTTTCCCTGCTGGCCATTGTAATTATTTGTAGGCATGGCATCACAGTTGGATAGAAAAAGCAATGAATAGTCCTACATTTTTATATGTTCAGTATTTTAGTGTTTTCTTGCCTATTCTCAGATCAATTGTAACTTAATTCTGCGTAGTACTTGGTTTTTATCAAGTCTTTCCAAAGCAGGTAACTTTATTCCCATAGGCACAACCCTCTTTTGAACTCATACACACCATTAATTTATATAATACATAATGATAATAAAAGCCAAAACTCTAAATAGATTTTGAACAATTGCAGCAAATTTTTGTTACGTGAGCAGAGATGATAAAATGAGAGTATATCAATGATTGAATATTCTAAGCACCATGGCATCTGCAGGTGTTCTGAAGAATGAATAGAGAGCATCTGTTGGACATATATCAGAAATGCCCAGCTGGGCATAATGGAGCATGCCTTTAACCCCAGCACTTGGGGTTGGAGGGCAGAAGCAGGAAGATCTCTGTGAGTTCAAGGCCAACCTGGTCTACAGAATGAGCTCCAGGACAGCCAATGCTGTTACACAGAGAAACCCTGTCTCAAAAAACCAAAAAGCAAATAATAGTAATAATAATAATAATAATAATAATAATAATAATAATAATAATGTAACACAAATCTTAAATGGTCTTATTAATAAAAACAAACCCGAAGCCAGGTATTGGAGCGAAAGCTGGAAGATCAGAGAGACAGCTAATCTCACCTCACCAACTTCTCAGCTGATCCTGTTTCCTCAGACTGAAAGCCTTTGAGTCCTCATCCAAATTGATCTCAGCTGAACTGCTGCTAAAATCTTCGAAGCTTAAAAGCCTCTAGTTCCTGGTCCTCACACTTTATATACCTTTTTGCTTCCTGCTATCACTTCCTGGGATTGAAGGTGTGTGTGCTTCCCAAGCAAGACATGAGATCTCAAGTCCTGAGATTAAAGGTGTGTGTCACCATGCCTGGCTCTGTTTCCAGTGTGGCCTTGAACTCACAGAGATCCTGATGGATCTCTGCCTCCAGAATGCTAGGATTAAAGGCTTGTGCTACTACTGGCTAACCTCTATGTTTAATATAGTGGCTGTTCTGTTCTCTGACCCCCAGATAAGTTTATTGGGGTGCACATGTCCCATTTCAGCTATGCCCCCCACCTCCACTGTTGTTAAAGACATTACTCTCCCCAGTTTCTTTTTCTCTGTTTTTGATACTGGGGACCCAACTCATGGTCTCACACATTCTAGATAAGTATTCTAGCCCTGACCTACATCCTTTGTCCTCTTTTAACTGAAAAAATTTTAAATCAGGGTCTTGCTACGTAGCTCTGGATGTGCCAGAGTTCACTATATAGATGACTCTCTGCCTTTCTCACCTAAATGTTTGGATTAAAGGTATGTGCTACTACTCCAAGCTTTGTTTTAAGTTTTATTTTGCATAGGGCCTTGCTAAGCTGCATAGGTCTGTTACTTGTGACCTTCCTGTCCCAGACCATGGAGTGGGTGTGGTGACAGATCAGGGCTGTTTCTCCCTTGAACCCTCTAATCAAGCTTTTGCTCCTACGTGCCACCCAAATTTTGTTTTCAAGGTAAGTGGAGAAGTGTATTAGTTATTTTGTGTTGCTGTGATAAAGCACCATGGTCAACAGCAACTTGTGGAAGAAACCGTTTGTTTGGCTTACAGTTCCAGAGGGGGAATTCATAATAACGGGAGGGGGTGGCCTCAGGCCTGGAGCAGGAAGCTGGCTGGCCACACAGAAGTAGAGAGAGCAATAGGGAGTGAAGCAGAGCTTCAAACTCTTCAAAGCTCACCACAGTGAAGGACTTTCTCTAGCAAGATTCCATCCCATCAAAGTCCTGTTACCTTCCCAAACAGCTCCGTAAGCAGTCCCACCAACTGGAGATCAAGTGTGCCATTATGCACAAGCCTATGGGCGGCTATACTGTTCAAACCACACAGTACACGACCTCTGCTCAGCTGAACTCAGCAGCTATCAGTCTCTGGTAACTGTTTCTCATTCCTCCACTCCTGAACGCTAGGATATTTCCCTCTGAGGGATCTCTGTAATGTGTGACAGGGATCCTAATACTACCCTGAAGCATTAGAATTGCCCCAGGAGATCCAGTGCAGGAGAAGGACCAGGGTGAAGGCCTGGGACCAGAGGGAGAACAGGGCTCCCCGGAAGCGACTTCAGAGTTCCGACTGACAGCTCACTTCACAGTGAAGTCAGTGCATGTGGTTCCTCAGTCTTGGATTCATCTTTTCTGTAGCATTTTTACTGCTACAAGGACAGGTCAAGAAAACAGGACATTTTCTCTCCCCAGTTCTGGCCAAATTGCAAGTCAGTCTACTTCCCTTCGCCGATTCCTGTCTCCTAGTTTCTTTGGAGACGTGGAAAGTAAGGCAGTACGTTTTTGGACCCAAGTATCCATTTATATCCGTACTTTATACACAAACACACAGTGATTTTTATGGACTTATATGTGTTGATAACGTGGCTTCTTAATTTATATCTCTAGCTTTGAAAACTCTCTTGAGTTCTAGAAAAACGCCTGATCACTATGGTCAGCATGGCAAGCATTTCTGAGGCAATACTAATCAGTTGTGCTTCAATACTTTGAAATTGTGTTTGTTCCAACATGATTGGTGAGCTAGCGAATAATTTAGACATTACCCTAAACTTCCCTTGGCTCGTGATTAATTTCACCCATGAGAAACACCAGGCGAATGGAGGAACTGCACCCAGCTGAGCCTCAGAGTAATATGCAATATGTACACAAGCGTTCATCGACCACCTACTTCGGTTTCACTGGGTGCTAGCCTACAAGACTTTGTGATTCTTGGCCTCGATGAGATCTTACGGTTAAACATTTTTTATTCCCTTAACTGTTCCTCACCAGTGTGTTTCCCAAGATCCTCAATCACACATGTGCCTGCTGTGTAACTTACTGTGTCAAAGTCCGGATTAAAATATAGTGTAGCACCCAGTTCTGCCTAGAATTTGCATTGTACCATGATGGGCTCTTAACAGAGTGGCAATTCTGAGGCAGGGTCTCCCCTTACCAAGATGCTGATCCAACCGGTGTGGACAAGCAAGCCCTTATAAACTATTTGCTTCCTAGTTGCAATGCTGGCTCAAGTCCGTTGTCTCCTCCCCCCCCCCCCCCCCCCCCCCCAAACTCCTACTCCTTACCAAAGTTTTAGGCCAAAGTTCTGTCTCTGGTAATCTCAAAAGACTAGGCTCAGCCAACATCCCACTAGACTATGAAAGAGATAAAGTAGGTCAAGGGCAGAGAGGAATAGCCAAAGTGTCCGTGTTGGGAAGAGGAACAGAGAAAAGAGGTTCAATGACCCCAGGTACCGTCATGAGCTTTAGTTTTAAATAGAAGAGGAGTTAGGTCTGGGGCCAAGAAATGAACACAACTAAGCAGTCTTGGTCAAATCATGGTTTGGTTGGTCACGGTCCTTGTTCTGCAAAGTGGTAAGAAGTTCTTGTGGCTTGGGATTTATGGCTGGTTTCAGTGAGATGAGTGTTCCTGCTAGGGGAGATCTCAGCATGGGTGATTTGTCAATGAGGTTCTGTTGGTCCTGGATTGCAAGGTTTAGGACAGTGGGGACAGTTTGGGTGCTTTGGTGGTAGTGGTGGGATCTGGAGCTAGATGTTGTAGAAATCCAACAGTGAGTACCTCAGACACTCTTATCTTTTTGCCTTTGGCTTGGAAAGATGATGAAATCATCAGCTGTCGACAGGCACTCACTGAGTAATAGAATGCCTACATGTACAGTTAAGCAGGAGTCGGACAGGGCAGATGTAAAATGAAGGCTGGGACGGTGGGCTTATAGCTTGCTTTCAGCTACCTTGTATACTTGAGGCAATCAGTGATGCTTAGGAAGAGCAATTTCTAAATTCTTGTTATATAATTAGTCCATCTACGTATCATGTTTTGTGGGTTTATGAAGTTGATTGAACCTACATGTAGAACTTGGCATTTGTTCATGTTCAATTTATAAGTATTCCCAGAAGCATCCAGCATAGATAGTCAATAAATATTGGTTGAATTGAATAGATTTTCATTTTGCTTTAGGCTGTCTGGACAACTTAAAAACATTTTGAATGTTTAGTTATTTTATATTCTATAATATTTAAACCTTTCTACTTTGAGAAGTGATTTGACATGACAACCCTGGTTCTCTTTCCTCCCCAGCTGTGGACTTTCTGCAAATGAGGCAAATATTCTAGTTCTGAATCCATACTATGTTAGAGGAGGACGTGTCTTGAACCCAGGGCTGCACATGCTCTGTCCTCTAATGAATAGGATTAATCTTGGAGCAAACTAGAAGCAAACGTGGGGCTGTCGGTGTGACTTTAAACCACGGCGAAGAAGAGCATGATTCTTTGCTTGAGTGTCACAGATGTGACTCCTACCTAATGCAGAAAGTGGACAGCTCCTGATGCTCTGTCAAGTGCTGGCTGGCCTGGGATCCACTGATGTTTAAGCAGAGTCAAATCTCAATCTCATTTGAGGCTATCTTGGGTTTTGGAAAGATGTTTCAAATTTATTCCAAAGAGAGTTGTTCAACACTGTTCCCAAGCATACTCAGAGAAAGAGCCCCGCACAGCATCAGCCCAGAAAGACAAGCCCTCAGAGGAGGAACCCCATATCCCTGGTAATGTCCCCTCACTCCAACCTTCAGGAAGAAGGTTACTGTCCCTCCCCCACAGCAGATGGAGGATGTGTGAGGGTGGGGTGGGGGAGAATGATTGTAGTTTTTAGCATTTTTTCCCCATTTCATTCTGTGAAAGAATAACTATGGGTAATGGACTTCTCTAGGGTTTTAATGTTTCTATCTTGTAAAAATAATCCACTGTAGGGAGGGCAGAAGACGCATAAAAGAACAGAAGACAATAAAAAACAGCGACAGTATTCACTTAAGTGCTAAGGTCTTGAATCTGGTTACCATTGACTGCAGATTAAATCCATTAAGCCCGTTCTGTTGGAAAGGGTGCAATGCCCCACAACGTAGAGGGTCAACCTTAACAAATAAAACACAATAGCACAGGGATGCGCACACAGAGAAATCCAAACAACCTGGGATGTTAAAAGGCTCTTTGTCCTTTATTGATTGACGCGTTGACTTTTCGGAAAGGAAACTAAATCTGGAGCCTGATGCTGGCGCTTATCTTTTTCTCCTGGCTCAGGAAGGAAGCCATTGAGGCGACAAGCAGGCTCTTACCCAAGGCTTCTTATCACCAGCCAGAGCAGCCTGCGCTGGAAATGAAATTCAGGGCCACCACCAGGAAAGGCTGCTTCCTTAATTGAGCGTCTCCCTTTTGAAGTTGTCTCCCTGCAGAGCCTGGGGCTGGCTGGTCCTCTGGCCAACATCACCCCTGTGTAATCTCTCGCTCACCAGAAGCAGATGCTCCACAGAGGGCAAGGCTTTTATGAAAGGCGTTTAATAAGGTTTCCCAACCTTGCACATGCCGGCCAGGCAGAGAGAGGGACTTTTTTCAGAAAAGCCACTGATCAAAGACGTCAAGATTCAGGAACTGGGGGCTTTCCTGCAGATACACCTCAGACAGGAGTCTGAAACGTGGGTGTTCTAACACCCGAGGAACTTACCCTTCAGTACGTGCCCTGCAAAGCCCCACCCGGCCCTATTGCTTCAGGACCACCTCTCCTCCAGTTAAGCCAACTCACAGGAAATCAAAGCTAATGGCCTTCGAGATTTTCCTCGATTATTTTGGGTTATTTGAAACACAAGACTTGTCAGGGACTCTGATATATTTGGTAGTTAAAGCAAATATTTCAGTTGGATTTTTTTGTTTTTGGGGGGGAGGGACTCCTAAAAAAATAAGCCAAAGCCATATAGCAACCCTTAAACTAGAGTATACAAATTCTATGAGTGTACCACCCAACACAATGACACAATTGTCCTGGAATTAACAGATATGAAACCTGGGAGGCCGTGGCATGCATTTTCTGAAAAGCTCAGGAATGTGTATTAATTCCTTATTGATCACATCAGCTGAAGCCTGAGTTTACCTCTGAACTCCAGCCCTCTCGTAGCTGAAGGTAACCTAGCGTGGTGCTGGGCCAAGGGACTGCCTAACTTAGGAGTTCAGTCTTGTGACAAGCGGCTTACAGCAGCATCAGCCAGTCCCAAGAAGCCAGCTCACACTGAGCTGTCGTCAGCTAAGTATGCAGTCACTTCCGTTTGCTGCCCCAAAGTGTCATGTGATCACATTACAGCTCTAAAGTTCTTTGAGCCTTGTTTGTTTCAAAAACTCAGACTGTCTTTCCTAAGTTTCCTGGAAGACATGAGAGCCCCACCTTAGCAATGAGCCAAGTGGATGCTTTCTAGAGTATCCTTACTTTCTTCTGATCTTTTTTTGTTTATTCTATCCCTCCTACAATGTATTATTTTTTTATATGACAGAAACATTAAAGCCTTTTTGTGGATTTTAAAATATAAACTCTTAGGACTTGCTTTGGATACTCTCATCTCAGGTGAATTCTCATTTGATCCTTTACATTCACTAAACACGAAGGACAAACTGGCCAGCAGTGATCATGTTCACCAACCTTGTCAAAATACTCTTAGGTCATGGGAATTGAAGGGCTTCTCCTGCTTTCCCAGTGTCCTTCTGGTGTTCCTCACATTATACCTCCATCTTCAGAGAGGCATTCATGCCAGCGCTTGCCTAAGAGTCTGGGCTTTGGACCTGAGGATGTGGCTCAGTAGAGTCTTTGCCTAACATAGGTGAAGCCCTGGGTTTGAGTGTCAGCACTGCACAGAATGGGGTGTGGTGATGCCATCCTCTAAAGCTAGCTCCAGGGAGGTGGAGGCAGGAGGGTCAGCATTTCCCAGCCACATAGTGAGTTCAAGGCCAGTGTGGGATACATGAAACTATAATAAATAAAAATCTGAACCTTGGAACTGAATGGAAATAGATTAAAGTCTGCTTTATCATCAATAGGGCAGCAGTGGGCCAATTATTTCATCTCCTTGTGACTCAGTTTCCTCCTATATGGTTAAGTTTAAATGGCATTTTATATGCTGTGGTGATATTTTGTGTATGCTCTAACAAATAAAGCTTGCCTGAAGACCAGAGGGCAAAGCCAGCCACTAGAGGCCAGGCAGTGGTGGCACACACCTTTAATCTCAGTACTTAGGAGGAGTAGGAGGCAGGAAGATGAGGAGTTCAAGGCCACCCTGGGGTACACAAGATTGATCCAGTCTAAAAGAGAAACAGCCAGGCAGCGGTGGCACACTCCTTTGATCCCAGCACTAGGGAGGTGGAGACAGGAAGTGATGTGGTTGGATGGAGAAAAGGGATATAGGATAGGAGAAGACAGGAGCTCAGCCCCTTTTAGGCTGAGGAGTTGGTGAGATGAGAGGTGACTGTGGCTTATTCCTTTGTCTCTCTGATCTTTCAGCATTTACCCCATATTTGGTTCCGGGTTTTTGTTAAGATCAATTAGGATTCATGCTACAATATGCAAAGAAAATGACAGAAAAATATGAAATGAATATATTTGAGAAAATGAGGCTTCATTCTCCATGTGCTACTCTAATCTGGAGCCAATGACATCATTGCCCATGATTGATCCTGGTGCTTAACCTTAACTTTTATAGTGCTCAGATTCACGAACACAGCATACAAAGTCTCAGCTGCATACAAAGTCTCAGCTGCATACAAAGCCCTTCTTAAACTGGGTGTGACACTTTATGGAAGAAGATCAAGAGTTTAAGGTCATCTTACATGCCAAGTGGCTAGCCTAGGCTGTATAATACTCTGCCACAAACAGGTAGAGTCAGACAGACAGACAGACAGACTGACAGACAAACAGTTCTTTTTATGCTGGACAGACAGCACAACCCCTGAGTTGAGGATAAGGCAGGATTTGGATAGCTCAGCAAGAGGTCAGTATGTAATCCTCTCAGACTTAGATATCCTAAGGAGAAACAAGGCACACCAATATGGATGGCCCTTCAAGAAGCCCTGTGACTGTTTTCTGCACAGGCTCATAGGGACAGCCTCGTCTCTTCATATCACTGTGTCTAGTATAAGAAGTAGGTGTTTGACACACGTTATTTGGATGCTTAAAGAGAAGGACAGAAAGACTTAAGGTGTGTAGGCAATGTAAGCAGGTGGAGAAAAACACATGGAGCAGGAGGATCTAGGCTGTGCTGGTTAAAAGAAACAAGCAGGTAATCCACAAGTAAATGTTAGGGGATTTTACTAACAAGGACAAGGAGGATTGTAGGGTAAAAGGGCCAGCCAAAGAAACACACGAGCCAGTGAAAGAAACACACTTCGGCCCTGAACCCAGAGCCAAATCTGCCCCTGACCAACTGAACCAACCAATCCCTGAGCAGGAAAACCAACCAATCCCTGAGCACGAAATCTAGCCAATCTTAGCTTGTTTAAACTCAAGTGAAATCTGACCACGTCCCTCCCTGAAAATCTTCTCCCTGGAAGACTCCGCCCCTAAGAAGTCCTGCATAGCCCTGCGCCTGTTCAGTGGGCAGCTGCTCTTCTCCACCCTGGCGGAGGCAGCCACTCTCCTGGATTCCTTCTTCCCAAATAAATGTCTTGAAAGAGTTTTGGGTGAAGACCTTCTTTTGCCAGCATGGAGCAGAGCCTCTGCTGGGAAGCTCCCTTTAGGGGAGTGGAGCAGAAGCAGCACCTGACATCTCTGCTGGGAAATTTCCTTAAGGGAGCGACCAGAAGTAACTCCTTCGCCAGAGTCAACTTCTCTGGAGTCAGAGCAGATGGCTACATTTCTGCAGGGGTTTCCGGGCTTAGCAGAGTGAAGCAGAGAAGTAACAACTTGGGCCAGAGCTCAGAGGAAATGGATACCTCTGCTGGGAAACTCCCTTAGCCTGGCAGAGCTCAGCAGTAGAGTCTCTCCTGGAGAGCAGGACTGCCACATCCTTCCCGGAGTCCCAGTCGCCTCTGGAACCCAGCTTCAGGTATAACCTGACTACCTGACAAGTCAGGACACTTTTCTCTCAGAGCTGTAAGAACCCAGGATACCTTCCCTTCACAGCTGCAAGTATAGACTGACTTCCTGATAAGTCAGGATACCTTTCCCAATGGAACACTTGCAAGGATGAAGAAAGAGGCGGTAAAAGTGGTAGCATTTGGATAGTGGTGCTGGCTATGTGCCACACAAATGTCATAACATTTGCGGTGAGTTAGTCACATTAGGAAAATTTTACCAGCTCGGCATGGCGGCACATACCTTTAATCCCAACACTTGGGAGGCAGAGGCAGGCAGATCTCTGTGAGTTTGAGGCCAGTCTGGGCTACAGGGTGAGTTCCAGGACAGCAAGAGCTATACAGAGAAACTGTTTCAAAACAACAACAAAATGAAAAAGAAGAAAATTTCACCAATGATTTCTTCAAACAGTTTTCTGTTATCTTTGTGTGTGTGTGTGTGTGTGTGTGTGTGTGTGTGTGTGTGTGGTGGTGGTGGTGGTGGTGGTGGTGGTGGTGGTGGTGGTGGTGGTGAATGCCTGTTGTAAATACGTGGGAGCCATAAAGACAGTTCCCTCTGTCTTTAGGTTTTCTGATTATTTCTTTGGCTACCTGAAATCCACTGAGTCTCTCTAGTGGACGTTTTCATTTATTGTAGTTTTCAATACTGGGATTTTCACCAACTTTTAAAAAATGTAGCTTCTTTTTAGTGATACTCTTTGAGCAAGGAGACATGGTCACCACATCTCCTTTGTGCATGACTTACTTTAGTTCTCTGAACATCTGAAGTCTATCTGTTAATTCCAACATTAGGACTCTGTCCAAAGAAGTGCCCATTGCCTAGCCCACCCCTCCCCTTATGTCCCGACTGCTACCTTTTAAAGTTTTTGTTGAAAAATTGATAATGTTTTGTAGCAACTTTAGATATTGACTCCTTGTCCCTGTTTCTGGAGCTTGCTCAAATCACTTGTTTGTCTAATTACTTAGACAGACTGATTAGTGAAGTCTTTTCTTCTTCTAGTGTGAGGTCTCTGTTGCTGTTCCTCAGGGGTGTAGACATGGGTATGTGCAGTCTCCCTGGGGTAGCAACTGCTTTCAAAGAACTCTCTCACTCTCTCCCCATCCCTCTGTTGACTCTCTCAGCTGATATCACTCTCAGCTCTTGGGCTCACTAATTATTCACTGATTGCTCTTTCTATCATCTTACAAAAATGCCCTGACACCCATTGTTCAGCAGTGTGAATTCAGACCATTCCTAGGGGTAATTTTTGCAGGGTTATTAAAAACCCCTGGAGGGCTCCCCCCACTACCACTCATCTAGTTGGATTTGGTGCAGGAGGTGGCCCGTGGTCTAGTCCAATTTGGTGCAGGAGGTGGCCCGTGGTCTAGTCCAATTTGGTGCAGGAGGTGGCCCGTGGTCTAGTCTAGCTTTTAAGCACTGTCTTCGGATCGGCTCCAGCTCCCTCTGGTGAGAAACTTCTAAGTGGCCACCGCTGCATAGGGCCATCATCCTGGTCTTGGCTTGCTCTTCCTAGGGTAGGACTTGTGCTCTATCACTGTGCGTTCAGGATTCATGGTCTTTTCTACCCAGGGTAGTGTCTGTGTCCTATGTATGGTGTCCACACAATGGGAAAATTATCTCTTTCAGAGTTAGAGGGAATCAAGGAATGCTGAGGGTCTAACCCTTTTGCAGAGAATCATAACCTGATTGGAAACTGGTAAGAGAGAGATCTTAGTATTAGCCATATCTGCCAGGCAAAGGAAAATAATACAAGAGGGAGGAGGGGCATCATGGTTCCAGTGCTGCAGAATTGTTTTTACTTAAAATCAAATGTTAGCAGACTTTTCTTGTATAGGCTTTCTTCATTTGCTGTGTGTTTTTAGGACAATTTCTAGACCTGGAGTATTGTTTTTAGGAGCGCCTCTACTGATCTTCTGAAGAAGAGGCCTCATTCACACTACTGCTATTGTAGACTTGTATCATGCCGATAACAAACAGTCTCTGGTGGGTGAATGTAAAATAATCTCTCATTCTAGCACACTCAGTACTTTCTAATAATTTGCCTTCAAAATGAAACTCAAGTGGCTTTCTCATTTGCTCCTTTCTTAAAAACTCCTTGGGAGCAAGCCTTGACATTGGTGATGGTGCTGGAGGATGGCAGGATATTAATGGCTGGGGGTAGAGGGAGTCAGGGTCACAGAATGGTCCTGTAATTGGTCAGTGTGATAGCTAATCCTGGTGGTCAACTTGACTACATCTGGAATCAACTAAAACCCAAGCATCTTGGGCATGCCTATGAGGGATTTTTCTTGATTGAAGTATTTGAGGGAGGAAGATCCACCCTAAATCTGAACCACACCTTTTGGTCGCAGTGTACAGGAGAAGACATGAAAGAAGGAAACTTTTGCTTTCTGCCTGCTTGCCCTCCTTCTCGATGGCCAGTTAACCTATCCTGCTACTGAGGCATTCCTTCATGGTTATTAGCACCTACTTCTTCAGGATGCCAGTATAGGCTGAAGACCAGCAGCTCTCCAGGAATTGACTTCTAGTCTCAAGGGCTGAACAACTACCAATTCTTGGGCTTTCCATCAGGAGACAGCCGTTGTTAGACCACTCACACACACCACAGCCTGTAAGTCACTCTAATATGACTAATAGTAAGGGAAGCTGTTCCTTGTAAAACTGTAGGGCCATCATAGATTTATACTTACAATTATGTCCAATGTCTACTTTGTGTCCCCCCCACACCAATCCGTTCTTTATACTTGTCTACCTTTGCCTGTGTCATGAGGACTGTCCTGGAGGAGCTGTTTGAAAGGTTGCCTTGCTCTCTGGCTTTTAGTTAGACTCAGAAAAGAGTAGAGGTCAAAAGGAATGTCAAGAGAGAGTATTTCCTATCTTAGTTCTCTCTCTGCTGGGTTCCATGGGTTGACCATATGCCTCTACAGAAGGTCATGGTTCTCATCAAGCAGTCTTTCCCATGCAACCACTTTTCTTTGAGTTGTGGTGACTCTGCCCCGCCCTTGAACCTACATGCTTAGTGGGTGATAATAGCTTCCAACTGTTACACGTTCTGAAGTATTTACTTTCCATTATTTGTTTCACTAAATCTTGCCCATAACTTTGTACACAGTCCTTTCATTAAATAGGCCTTCATTAACTGTCTTTAAATTACCCAGTATGAGCACACCATCTGCTTCCTCATGGGACCCCGGCTGATAGCAGCCATGTTGCTGCAGATGGCAGTCAAAGATCTTGGTAACCGGGTCCTTTTTTGACCTTGCTCTTGAGCTCGCCTTTGTGGGGGTGAGGAAGGATGTGGTGTAGCATGGAGATGCTTGGGGAAAGCAGCGTTTTTGAAGTGGTTTTGAACGACAAAAGAAGCTCATATAGACAGCAGGGATTCATGAACGCATGGACAGTGCTCGTTGAAAAAGATTGTTCTTGTTGCTTTGTGAACAGAGAAAAGAGACAGCTTACAGAGGGAAGGCCAACTGGGAGACCCTTCTCTACCCTGGGAGCAGTGACCCTTTAGAAAAGGAACCCTAGATTAGGAATGGAAGACAAATACAAAGCCACTCAGGTTGAGAATAAAAAGGAAATCAAGAGCAAGAGCCACATGTGGCAGCCAGAGGGCTGAGGAAGACAGTCGGGGTGGTTAATGACCACTTAGATTTACTAGATGCTTCCTGAGTTAAGACAACAGGGCCCAACAAACTTTAACTCATTCCAGCATCTTTGCAAAGTGCATTTCATGATCTCCATTTTACAGCTAAAGAAAAAAGGCATGCAGAGATTGTTGCTTATGCAAGGGGACATGCTAAGCAAGTTAAAAGTAACTGATCTGAGATTCAAACTCCAAAGCCTGAATCCTGCTGCCTCTCAAGATATGCAGTCTACATGGTCAGGAACACTTACTCCTAAACCAGTGGTTCTCAACCTTCCTAACATTGCATCCCTTTAACACAGTTCCTCATGTTGTGGTGACCCCCAACCATGTGTTATTTCGTAGCTACTTCATAACTGTAATTTTGCTATTGTTATGAGTCATAATATAAATATCTGTGTTTTCTCATGGCCTTATGTAACCCCAGTGAAAGGGTTGTGCCACCCCCAAAGGGTCATGACCCACAGGTTGGGAATTGCTGCACTAACCTACCTGCCTTACTCTTCACCTTTGGTAGCCCTACTTCCTCCCTTAATTAACTACTTATTGTCTAACACACCAAATCCTTTCCTACTGCCAATGCCAATGTCTTCACTCTTTATACCCAGTTAATAATAACAACCGGTATTTGCTGAGCATTAAATACACCATTGTTTTGTGAACTTGACATATTACTCCTTAATCTTCACAGTGTATGTGAGGGGCATATTATGCCCATATCTCGGGGACCCCTAGAAGATCACCATGGAGACCAAATCCCATATGTAAAAGCAAAGAGCTATATTTCAGGCTCGGAGTTTGATCTCTCTGTCTGATGCAGCAGGGTGAACAGAGAGCCCCGAGCCTGGGCAGGATGGGGTTTTTATCATAGCAGAGGTTGGGGTGAGGGGATCCCCAGGGCTCAGGACCCTGATTGGCTGATATTTGTCTAGGGGTATAGGGAATATTTGGAATGTCAGGTATTTCCTCTTAGATTCAGGCTCTCCCTGGGTGGAGTCAGCTCATGGCTTCTCCTGGATCCAGGCGTTGCCTGCCAGTAAGCCTGTCACAGAAGTTGTGTCTGGGCTTCTGAGCCTGACACAGCAGTGGTGTGGTCAAGCTGTTTTGGGGCCTCCACGGGGCCATAGTAAAGAAACAATGAAAATGGCTGCTTCCTGATTGGCGGGACGGTTTTTATCGTTAATAAGAGAGAGAACATCCAGAGGCATCTGGAAGAATCCAGAGGAGAGAGGAAAAGGAGCAAACTGAACAGGACCAGGGCTATCTGTGAGAAAAGGAGAACAATGGGAGACAAGAGTGGGTTATAAGGGGGACAAGTGGCTGGGGGGTGCGGTGCGGGAGGATGACTGCAGCAGACCCAGGAGTTCCGGGTTCAGGAGGAAGCGAAAAGGGCCTGAAGGCTGTGTGGGAGGTCGGAATGTATAATGGGTACTTGTGAAGAGGGACTGAAGGAGCCCAATGGCCAGCGTGGGCTTTGATATGCAACCACAGGTACATGCCAATGGAGAGTCATATAAATACACACCCCTTCTGCCAGAAGCAAGGGAAATGACTTGTTTTGTGTGTGGGAACTGTTTCACAAGGAATGCTGGCTTTATCTAACCTCTGACAATCCTTTTATAGTCTAGCTTGAGCTGGGCCAAGATGGTTATTTCTGGACATGGGCACTTCCTGAGATCTAACACATGGCACCCTACAGGATAGGTATTCATTATTATTATTATTATTATTATTATTATTATTATTATTATTATCACCCCCTGACGGTATGCTGGGGGGTGGGAGTTTCCACTTGTTTTATTCATAACATTGTTCCTTCCTCTGTTGTCATGTTCACAGAGCTTTGCTGATGAGGAAGCTATCACCCAGGTAGGCCTGGCAGGTGCAAATAGCAGGAAGTTGGCAGGGGCTTAGGGCCCAGACTCCGGCTCTTCAGCCTTTAAGGAAAGCTCAAATGAGCCAGTGGGAATGGCGCACACCATTAATCCCAGCATCCAGGAGGCAGAGGCAGGAAGATCTCTGAGTTTGAGGCCAGCCTGGTCTACAGAGAAAGTTCCAGGACAGCCAGGGCTGCACAGAAAAACCTTGTCTTGAAAAACAATAACAACAGGGCTGAGGATTTAGTTCAGTGGTAGAGTGCTTGTCTAGCAAGCACAAGGCCCTGGGTTCGGTCCTCAGCTCTGGGGAAAAAATAAAGAAAAAGAAAAACAATAACAACAACAATCATCCCCCCCCCACACACACTACACACACACACACACACACACACACACACACACACACACACACAAGGAAGAAGGAAAAGAAGAAAAGCCCAAATGTCACCACCCTTGAGGAGCTGCAAGGGAAACAGATTCTCTGAAATGAACCTTCCCACTCCTCACCCCTTCCCTTGGGATGTCTTAGAGGAAACAGTGTGTCCCAGGCTTCAAGCAGGAGCTCCCATTACACAGCATCTTGTGCATTTTCGGGCCCCGCGCAGCTTGCATGCGCCTCCCCCTCTCCCCTCCTCTCCCCTCCTCTCCCCCCCTCTCCCCCCCTCTCCCCTCCTCTCCCCCCTCTCCCCTCCTCTCCCCCCCTCTCCCCTCCTCTCCCCCCCTCTCCCCTCCTCTCCTCCCCTCTCCCCTCCTCTCCTCCCCTCTCCCCTCCTCTTCCCTCCTCTCCTCTCCTCTCCCCCCTCTCCCCTCCTCTCCCCCCTCTCCCCTCCTCTCCCCTCCTCTCCCCTCCTCTTCCCTCCTCTCCCCTCCTCTCCCCTCCTCTCCCCTCCTCTCCCCTCCTCTCCCCTCCTCTCCCCTCCTCTCCCCTCCTGTATTCCTGTCCTCATCTTGGGCTCTCAGCCTCACCCTTTATTTTCCTTGCAAAACCGAGACGGTGGCAGGCTCTGCAGACACCTCCCTCTCCCCGAGGCCACTGTGCTCACGCTGAGGAAGACTCCACGTGTGTTTCCGTTCCCCTCTCCTCTTCAAGCTCCTTTTGTAGTCTACACATTATGGTTTATACTTCCTCTCAAGCTGAAGTCAGGCAGCAGAGGGGCCAACCTGGGCACAGGACTCTAGAACCAGGTCTGGGATCGCCTCTCCCTGACGACTGCTGCAGCAGCAGGAAGAGGGCAGTCAGTACTTACCAGATGACTATCAGCAGCCCAGCAAGGCGCCGCGGTGCACATACTTGTGGGGTAAGGCATGGCCCATCAAAGTGTGCCAATATTTCAAGGTCTTGCTTTAAAACTGTGTCTTCAAGTTGAGCAAAGGGAATAGGCCTAAGGGGCATAAACCACCACAGGACTGTTCACATAGAGTTTGCCGTGACCTTGGGAACCATGAATGAGACATGAGTCCAACAACAGAAAACAAGGCCCAAAATGAAAAATCTCCATTTTCCGACGGGTAGGTTAGGAATCCTCTTCTAAGCCGTGATTTTTGAGGGAAACACCTGATCATTCCTGAGCCACAAATACGTTTTTCTCTTTGGGGAAGTAACTGGCTCTTAGTAAACCAGCTAGGGAAGGCGGACAGCCTTTTGTTTCTGATTCCTGGCTCATTGCCTTTGTGACTCACAACCACAGAGTCTTCAGCCTGAGCCCGGGCAGCAGCTTGGAGCTGGGCAAGGTTATGCTTTAAGTGACTAAGCAGCATCCATCTGAGGTAGCAGAATGTGGTGTGGCTAATGGAGGGGACCACTGTCTCTTTCCTTTTCCACACGCTGGAGGTTTGCTTTGGCAGGTTTCCCTGCTCTCCGTGAAATTGCTGACTTGCCGCTCCAGACAAAGTTTCCACAGAGGTCCCGTTATGGAATATTTGAGCTAGAAAGTTTCTTTTACAGCATCCTTTCGTAGTTTTAACTTGTAGGGAAACTGAGGCGTACACGCCAGGCAATTTACTTGAGATGACATCATGTGCTCATCTAGGTCAGAAACCAGGGTTTCTGCCATGGTAGTTGTAAGGATGCATGCATGGGCCATCTGCTGGTCTAGAGTGGAGTACCGGGGGTCGGAACAGTCTCTTGAGAAGGACAGGTCATTGATGTGGTTTTGGAAACAGGATGACCAGTGACACTGTGCAGAGACAATGCACCTCAAAGCCTGCTCCTAGTGACACACTTCCTTCAACAAGGACACACATCCTAATCCTCTGAAATAGTGCCATTCCCTGTGAGCCTATGGTGGGGTGGGTGGATTCATTCAAACCGCCAAGCTTACTAAAGAACCGAGCTGGGCTACAGGACTTCTGACATCCTGGCTGCCTTCCTGGTTTGCGACCTCATCACTGGCTTCGTGTTTTGACAGTTCCTATTTCCAGACCCTTCGAGGACCAGATAAGTGGGGAAAATCAGTGGTAAGAGGACCATGATTAGCTGAACTTTCCCAGGTCTTTGCAAATTTTTGTAATTCATGGTTTCTCATGTTATTTTCTCCTTGTCATTCGAAAGCATGAAGTGACGACGGTAAGAAAAGTATTATTTGAGTGAACTGTCTGATGTCCTAGGGGTGGATGGGAGGTGGGTCCTCCACACTTGAAAGCTGTTTGGCTCCTCCTATTCTCGCTGAATTCTAAGTGGCAGGAGGAGAATGAGACTACAAAGATGACGTCAAGTGCCTTTTCATAATGATTCCTTTTGGGGCAACGCAAATTGGTTTTTATATATTTTTAATGGCTAAATCAGCAATTCTTGAGAACCCTGATAGGAAGGCTGTTAAGCAGATGTGAGAGCAAGAAAGAATTTGTAGCTCAAAGACACTATGGGAAACACAGGGCCACATAAAATAGAGAGAGCAGCCTTGTCCTGGGAGTAGTGCTGAGCACCCAGCAAGCACGTTAGGACCTCGTTCACGTGGTGCTTAAGGTCTGCTAGAAGAACACAGCTGAGCAACCCTTCTGTGCTGTGGATAGCGAACGGAAGTGCTGGACCATGTTTTCCAAGCCATAACGGATTTGACCAAAATTCTCCTTTACCTTTATACTTAAAGAGTTAAGCTCGTTTTTTTTTTTTTTAGGCTTCCTGTTAACTAAACACAGGGCAGAATCGAGTAAATCCTAAACCTGAGTAATGTGTAAGGAAGTATTTCTAATGCTCAGCACTAGAACTCTGCTCCAAACTAATCTAACATTCTTTCACCAAACGCTGTGAAAAGATACCATTCACTTTGTGCAGAACGAGCTGAATGAAGCACTGATAGCTTTGCGAGCACTTGTGCAGATGGACTTTGAGCAAACGTTCGGTGATCTACTGACGTGGAGAGGATTCACAAAGCGGAACAGCAGCCACAGATCCGTGGGTGGGGCTGTGCCTGTTCCTCTGTTGCACAGGGTTAATACTGTTTAGTTGGAAACTCCGCTTTGGCCTTACTCTCCTCACTCCAAACCCCACCCGCTCTCAGAAAGCTGCCAAGCTGCAGCTCCTGCCCCAGTGCTGCTCAAGACCACACCTACAGGGTATTTAAACTGCTCCGAGAGTGGTCATGTGGTTTTTTTTCCTGGTCCCTTCTTCCCGCCTCATCTCTTGGGGCTAGGAAAATCATCTTTGCCAATAAGCCTAGTCTTTTATTTTTAATTCGGCTTGATTTGGCTTACTGTGTCAGTGGAGAGACTTATATTGGGGTACAGAAACCTTTCAAATGCCCTTGATGGAATAGACTGGACACAGTGGAGACCCTAAGCATTGACTATGTGCAACACTTCCTAGGTAGTTTTACGGGACAGGGCACATCCCTGCTGACCGAGTGATCCCAAACCAGGCTACTTCCATATCCCTTGACTGTACTTCCCATCTGGATCCTATTCACACGCGTCTTGTGTCACCTCCCTCATGGAAGGCTGCTGCCAGGGCCTCCACTGAGGGACAACTCGAGGCTGTGGCTTTTTCCACTTCACCCTGCTCCTGATTCCCTGCTTTGCTATTCAGGGTAAGCGCTGGCCTCTGTGAGGAAGGAAAAGAACCCAGGTATTACTGTCAGAATTGTTTAGGCTTTTCACCTGATGCCAAAATCCTGGGTGATATCTCTGTATTCCTTCTGTATATTCTCCTTTTTAAAAGAGGTCAGATACACATTGAACATAACTCTTGTGGTTTTTTGGACAAGAATGGCCCCCATGGGCTCATATATCTGAGGCTTTGTCACCAGAGAGTGGAGCTGTTTGAAAGGATTAGAAGGACTGAGATGTAGCTTTTTTGGAGGAGGTGTGTCACTACAGGTGGCCTTTGAGGTTTTGAAAGTCCACATGGGGGTCCAGTGTCTTCTCTCCCTCTGCCTGGGAATCAAGATGAAGCTCTCAACTACTGTTCCAGTGCCAGGAGTGTGGCCATGGTCCCGCCATGCTCCCTGCCTTGATGATCGTGGACCAACCTTCTGAAACTGTAAGCAAGTCCTCAGTTAAGGCTTCCTTTTGTAACAGCTGCTTTGGTCAGGGTGTCACAGCACACTGGTGGAAACACTAAGTGGGTGGTTACGGCAGGCAGAGGAATCTCGACTATGGGCCTTTGGTGCTGGGTAGCATCCTTAGTCCTCCAGCGGTGGAGAAGAGGGTTTGGCGAGCTAACACATTCCAAGTGGTCTTCCTTGGTTTATCACGTTTGTTAGGTCTGATTCAAAGGAGGGCAAGGGATGGCTTTTAGGGGGTCAAAGGCAGCCCCAAAGAAATTTTAGTTAGGCTTTCAGATCAACAACATTGCAAACCCTCATAGTCACTGGAGGTTTTATCAGCCAGTCAGCCTAGGCAGACAGCTTCCCCAGGAATTATCAGTTATACCAGCATGGTATAACCCCCACAATCAAGAAGCAGATGTTTCATTCCCCCTGCTCCCCAATTCTACTGCACTCTTCTTAGCCACTCACTCGCCTGATCACAGTCCTTGGCTATCTATAAGTTTCAATCTTTATATTTTTACCTTTGGGGGAATGTCCCCCAAATTAAGAAGGAATTCTATCGCATGTAGCTTTATTCACTGAGCAGGACTTCGTGGCAGTGATTTTTTTTTTTTTTTTCTTATTGCTGGATAGTATTCCATCCTGTGGTCAGGTTGAAAGCAATGCCTTGTTGAAAAACATTTGAACTGTGTGGTGGTTTGAATGAGGTGTTCCCCACATACTTTGACGTTTAAATGCTTCATCCTAGTTGGTGACATTATTTGGGAAGGTTGCTGGAGGAAGTGCATCACTGAGGAAGGGTTTGGGGTTGGAAAGCTGCCCACCACCCCCAGTTCTCTCTCTCTCTGCTCCTGGTTTGTTGTGTGAGATACAAGCTCTCAGTCCTCAGCTTCCAGCTCCAGTCACCACGCCTGCTTTCGGTCACACTTCCCACCATGGTGGTGAGGGACTCTTATTTCTCTGGAACTGTAAACTCTGTCTTCTGTAAATTGCCTTAGCCGTGGTGTTTTATCACAAGAGAAAAGTAACAACAACAACGAAAAGCAACACACTCAAGCTGTTTCTCATTTTTTTACATGAATGTTATGAATAAAACCACTGTAAATATATGTATCCAGATTTTCATGTGGACGTAGTTTTTGTTTTTTCTTTGGTACATAGCCCTGGGAAAGGTGCTGAGCCATGGGCTAGAATGCTGACAAGCAGGTTTTCAACGTGGCTGCACCATGCTGCCTTTGCCCAATGGATGGCTTTTGCTTTTCGCATCCCCACTTGTTGCTGGCAGGGTTTTAAACACCCATTTTAGAGTGTGGAGTGCTAGCTCATGGTATGTTTGTGTTGCCTTTCCCTAGTGACCCTGAAGCTGTGTGATTTCTCATGTGCTCGGACCTTACCCTTAAGTGTCTTTGAATATGAAATGTCTGCTCAGCTTTTTTACCCATTTTTAAAATATAAATTACACAACTGTTTTCTTATCATTAAATTTTGAGTATTCTTTATAAAGGCTTCATTAGATGTGTGTTTGTGTTTTGCAAATATTTCTCTCAAGAGGTACTTTATCTATTCATTTCCAAAAGCAGAAGGTTGAAAGCCTCATTAGTTATAATTAATCATTTTTTCAGTGTTCCTGCCTCTCCTTCCATTGGCAACCAAATTGCCTCTAGTTTTGGAAGACATTGTCTCTGTCTGTGTGTGTGGTGTGTGAGTGTGTATGTGTGTGTGTTTGTGTGTGTGTGTATGTATGAATGGTGTGTGAGTGTGTCTGTGTGTATGAGTGTGTGGTGTGTGTGTATAAGGTGTGTGTGTATGAGTGTGCCAGAGGGCACAGCAACTGTGCCTTGACTAGGTATGCCCCTGACTCCACCTGCCTGTGGGGGAAAGGCCCAGGCTGCTGGTGTAAAGAACCCAAATCAGTGCTTGCCTATGGACAAGCCGGGGTATAAGGAGAGACAGGTCCTCTGGGGCCATGGAGATCTTCTGAGGGAGGGATGTGAATCCCCCACACTCATACTGTGTGTCGAGTACAAACTCCCCATCTACAGCCAGCCCTGTCCCCTTCCCGTCCTTTTGTCTCAGCCCCCCTCCTCTGGTGCACCCTCTTTTTTCCTGTCGACCACTTCACTTTCACTTAATATAAACTTAAATGGTTTTATGTGACTACATAAAACCCAAGAACCACACATGAGGAAAGTCATGTGAGATTTATCTTTCTGAGACTGGCTCAGTTTGCTCCAGTTCCATCTATTTTCCTACAAATGACGTAATTCTTCATGATGGCTGGGGAAAAAAAAAATCTCATGGGGCATATTTACCACATTTTCCTTATCCTCAGTTGCTGGCTACCTAGACTGCTTCCACAGCTCAGCTGCAGTGAGCATTGGTGTGCAGATATCTGTGTGATTTGTTGATTTGGAGTGGGAGAGTGGGTTATATGGAACCTCTAGTTCTAGGTTTTTTGTTTTGTTTTGTTTTTGTTTTTGAGAAGCCTCCATGCTGGTTTCCACAGAGGGTGGATTCGTTTTTTATGCCCACCAGTGTTTGTCAGGGGCCTCCTTTCCCTGGGTCCCTGCCAGCGTCCATTGCTTTCTCGATGACTGTCATTCTGATGGAGTAGGGCAGAAAGTCAGGGGGTTTCGGTTTGCATTTCTCTGACAGCTCAGTGCAGTTGATATTTTTGCTTGTTGTTTGTATATTTGTTTGTTTTTTAGAGACAGGATTTCTCTGTGTAGCTTTGGAGGCTGTCCTGGAACTCACTCTGTAGCCCAGGCTGGCCTCGAACTCACAGAGATCCGCCTGGCTCTGCCTCCCGAGTGCTGGGATTAAAGTTGTGCGCCACCAATATGTGTGTTGGCCATTTGTATTGCCTTTTTTGTAAACTGTTCATTTCACTAGCCCACCTATTGACTGGGTGGTTTTATATCACTCAGTCTTTTTTTCCTTTTTTTTTGTTCTTTGTGCAGTATAGTCATTAATTCTCTGCAAAGATTTCTCTCTTTTGCTGGCGGCTGTCTCTTGACATGACTCACTGTTTTCTTTGCTGCACAGAAACATTTAAATTTTATGAGGTCCCATTTGTCAGTTGTTACCCCTGAGAAGCAAATAAAACTCCTATAAATAAAAAAGCACCAAAGTATCTTTATTTGTCGATGTCATGATTTTACAGGTAGGAGGCTCTACAGACTTTTATCAGAAAACTCCTAGACCTGATAAACACACCAAGTGGCAGGATACAAAATCAGCACACAAAATCGGTAGCCTCCCTCTGTGCCAATAAAAAGGTGTCTGAGCAAGAAAGCAGGAAACGATCCCACTCACAATCACAGTTGCCTAACCAAAATCCAAATAAACAAAATATGTGGAATCTAATCAAAGAAGTGAAAGATCTGTACAATCAAAACTTCGAAATGTTCAAGAACGGAACTGAAGAAGACACTAGAGGATAAGATGGAAGGTTGCTTTGTGCTGAAGAAGTAATTTCATGAAAATGGCTTTAAAAAGAAAAAAAAAACAAGCAAACTATAAACTCAGTGTAATCTCCATCAGAAATCTTATGCCATTCTTGACAGAAATAGAAAAAAAAAAATTCTGTGTTTTTGTTTGTTTTTTAGATAGGGCCTGTCTTTGCAGTCCTGGCTGTCCTAGACACACTATGTAGACTCACACTCAAGAGATCCACCTACCTCTCCTGCCTGAGAGCTGGGATGAAAGGCTCTGTGATCAGCCTAAAAAAATATTAAAAATTCATTTGGAAAAACAAAAAATCCAACCAAAAGCAATCCTGAGAGGAAAAAAGCAGCAGCAACAACAACAACAACGTGGCTAGGCGTATCGCCACACCTGATTTCCAATTATATTATGGAGCGGCAGTAGTGAAAGCAGTATGGTACTGTTTAAAAAAAATTCAGACAGGGAGATCAACGGCACAGAGTAGTCGTGGGTGTAAAGCCAGAGAGCTACAGCTACCTGGTTTCTGAGAAAGCTACCCAAAAGACACATTGAAGACAGGACAGTCCTTTGACAAACCGTGTAGGGAAAACCGGATAGCCACATGTAGAAGAATGAAATTACTATCCTCCGCCTCTGTCTGGACTGGGTGTTCCTTGGCATGTTTTTCAAAGCACTGAAGAAGTAGACATAAATAGAAAAGCAGCAAGGAGTTTTATTCAGAAGCAAAGCAAAAGTACAGGGTAAGACAGCTTGCAAGAGAGCAGGGCTCTTGACAGATCAACTGATTACTGCTCAGGAGGTTGCTAGGCAGAATACGGGTGCTTTTCTATTTTGATTGACAGGCTTGGGTTGCATAAGCCTTTGTTCACTGCACAGGTCTCCCATGATGCATCTGATTTTAATCATATATGCATGCCCAGACATGCTTAGGCATGATAAGAGTTTTCCGCTAAAAGTTCACTCAAAGGACAGTTTGCCCTGGAGCACCTGCATGTAAAACCGGTTCAGGCTGGATTGCCCACTGCCTCTAATTCTAGGTTATGTCCCAGCATGAGTTTGTCCACACTGGGGTTGGTGGGGTGTTATTATCGGTTGCTTTGTGTGGAGAGGGGTGTGTGTGTATAGTTGGATGCAGGTGGGCTCCAGGTGGCTGAGCTAGCCTGCAAATTACTTGCCTCAAACTAGATTCTTATCTCTCACCCTGCACAAAACAACTCCAAGTAGGTCAAACTCTGAAACTGGTAGAGAAAAACTAAGGATAAAACTTGAAGTTATAGGCACAAGAAAGGACTTTCTGAACAGGACCCCAGTGGCCCAGGAACTAAGGCCAACAGTGAGATTTTGTTGTTGTTGTTGTTACATTTTATTTATTTATTTATTTATTTATTTATTTATTTATTTATTTATTTATTTATTTATTATGTATACAGAAGAGGGCACCAGATCTCATTACAGATGGTTGTGAGCCACCATATGGTTGCTGGGAATTGAACTCAGGACCTCTGGAAGAACAGCCAGTGCTCTTAACCGCTGAGCCATCCCTCCAGCCCCTTGTTGTTATATTTTTTTTAAGAGAACCAGACTGTATTGTAAAGAGACAGTAGAAGCCTTTGGTAAGGACATAAGCCCAAGGACCCACTAGTGTAGCATGAATCTTAAAAAGTCTTATTAATAAAATCAAACCTGAAGCCAGGTGATTGCTGGAATATCAGAGAAGCAGAACAAGCCACAGCTAACCTCACCTGGCCAGTTCCTCAGCTGATTCTGTTTCCTCAGACTGGAAGCCTCTGAGTCCTCATCCAAATGGATCTCAGCTGCACTGCTGCTAAAAGCCTAAAAAGCTTAACCAGGCTCTAGTTCCTGGTCCTCACGCCTTATATACCTTTCTGCTTCCTGTCATCACTTCCTGGGATTAAAGGCGTGTCTCACCATGCCTAGCTGTTTCCAGTGTGGCTTTGAACTCAGAGATCTGGATGAATCTCTGCCTCCAGAATGCTAGGATTAAAGGTGTATGTGCCACCATTTTCTGGCCTCTATATCTAGTGGCTGTGCTGTTCTCTGACCCCAGATAAGTTTATTAGGGTGCACAATATATTGGGGGACACAATATATCACCACACACTAGGAAGACAAAGACAAAATGAGTTTATTAGGGTGCACAATATATTGGGGGACACACTATATCACCATACACTAGGAAGACAAAGACAAAATGAAAGCCATGGAAGTCAGTGAGTGAGGCAGTGAAGAGCAGATCTGTGTCTTTAAATCAGGGCCAGCATGCTTTGCTAAGGGAGGAATGCGAGCTGGGAAAGAGAGCTCCAGAGAGATGATCACTTGGAATTTTCTGTGTTGGGAAAGGGAAGGATGGAGCTACAGTCTGTGGGGATGGGGAGGCTGAGGGTGGATCAGACTTGGTGACTTAGAATTCCATTTTGCAAGAGTGAGTCTCAGATGGATTTGATACACCCAGACGAGCTGCATCATGGCAGCTGGATGTGTAAGTTTATGAAACTCCAAGAAGAAGTATGGGCTGCAGATGAAAGTGACCAGGAGCAACACAGCTGGCCTGGCTACAGCTTTTGTTTTAAGTAGTATTATTTTTCCTGATACAAGGGCTCCAAGTTGATGTTTTCGATGCTTTCCAAAGGCAAAGGCCACTTTCAACATTGAGAGATGCTTGTATTTGCTTGAGAGATTTAATCAAGACAAGGTAGCTAAGTCACAACAGAGTTGTTTGAAGCATCAGTGGTTCTCAGTCTGTTTTATATCATTCTTCTGTCTTCTGGACGAGTTCTGAGGAAAAGCAGGATGTTGTATGAAAAGTGGGAACTGGGTATGTGACTGGCCCAGATTGGTCCCAGGTTTCTTAACTGTGTGTCCTGGGACAAAGTGTTTGACCTTTATAAACTTTAATGTTAGGAACAATTATGGCATTGACTATTACAGTTTTAAATAATGTTCTTCTAGAGGTCCTCTTGGATGGCTTGAAATTCCTTCATTGCTTTAGCAGATACTTAGCTACCTGTAATGCATAAGACATTGTGGTAGAAAATTAATACACTTGCTGCCCGTGTGTTCCAGGAATCACAGCATAGGAAGCAAGTACCCACTGCAGAAGAAAGCAGAATCCCAGGAACCTCGTGCCCATCCACTCAGTCTTGCTACCTGAGGATGAACGCTTCATACCCCTTAGCTGGAGGAGTAGAGGGATAATAGAGAAGTTTGCTGAGGGGAGGGTGGGACCAAGAGCTCTTTTCAGTGAAGGTGGGAACCTGAATTGGAGACGAGCATGTTGCGCAGCGGAGCAGGAGTCCCCAAAGCTTGGAAGTCACTGTAAGCAGGGACACTCCTTCATTGGCATGTGCACTGAGGACATGGTCATGCACACCAGGCTCACTACAGCACTTGCATGGGCAGGAGAAAAGTTCCAGCAGCCAGCATGACAAACAGCAACGAGGGATTCAAGCAATGGGAAAAGTTTCTGGGGTTAAAAAAATGAATGGGAAAAAAAATGAATGGGAAAAAAATGAATGGGGAAAAAAATGAATGGGGAAAAAATGAATGGGCTTCAGAGGTTAAGGTGGAAAAAAAATGTTAGGTTAACAACAACAAAAGAAAGTTACAACAGACTAATGTATCTTTTGTGTAATTGAACCCCCCATGATACTGGCATGTGTTATTACAGTGAACCGCTGAAATGTGTACAGGAAGAAGAACAATGGATGGTGTGGAATGAGGGGGAAACAATTAGTTTCTTCCTGCTGTTATTTCATAAAAAATAAAAGGAGCTGGGCAGCGGCGGCGCACGCCTTTAATCCCAGCACTCGGGAGGCAGAGCCAGGCGGATCTCTGTGAGTTCGAGGCCAGCCTGGGCTACAGAGTGAGTTCTAGGAAAGGTGCAAAGCTACACAGAGAAACCCTGTCTCAGAAAAACCAAAAATAAATAAATAAAATAAATAAATAAATGGAAATGTGGCAAAAATATTGGCAATATATTAAACCCAGAAGCTTCTATGTGTCTGTTATTTGCTATATTGTCCAGTGTGCTTGAGATATTTAATAATCAGAGATCATAACATTACTGTAGTTATTACGTATGCAAAGTGTTATCATTTTAATCATTTAAGTCTGTCATCCAGAGATATCAAGAATGACATCATTATACCGCCATCACTATCACCCATCTCCAGAGTGCTGGAACTTTCTCTAACTCTCCAGGCTTTCCCCTCAGGACTCATAAACTTCCTGACTCTAAAAAGTGCTCACTCCAAGTCCCGCACAGAAATGGATCACATTTGTCCTGCTCTTAACTGCCTGATTCACTTAGCACAGCGTGTCTAGGTCGTCAGAGCTGTGTCAGGCTTCCTTCTAATATCTAATTGAACATAAATATTGCATCTTGTTTAATCCATTCAGTGACCAGTGGGTGCTTTGGTTTGCTTATATCTTTTGGCATCATACTATTTTACACTGAAATTAAGAATATAATATAGAGGCTGGAGAGATGGCTCAGAGGTTAAGAGCACCAACTGCTCTTCCTGAGGTCCTGAGTTCAATTCCCAGCAACCACATGGTGGCTCACAACCATCTGTAATGAGATCTGACACCTTCTTCTGTATACATAATAAATAAATAAATCTTTTAAAAAAAGAATATAATATAGAAGTTAGAAAAGTCAAATATTTTAAAAAATATTGTTTAGTAATATTAGAGAGAACTTGGGCTAGGGAAATGGTTCCAGAACTGCCTGACTTCAGTCCTCAGAACTTTTTTTGTTTTGTTTTGTTTTTTCGAGACAGGGTCTCTCTATGTAGCTTTGGAGCTTGTCCTGGATCTCACTCTGAAGCCTGGGCTGGCCTCAAACTCACAGAGAGAGATCTGCCTGCCTCTTCCTCCTGAGTGCTGGGATTAAAGGTGTGCACCACCACCGTCCGGCTTCCTCAAAACTTTTGTACAAAAGACTATCATGGTTAATCTTAATAGAGGGGAGGCGGAGGCAGGTGGAACCCTGGGGCTCCCAGGAAGCCAGCCTAGTTAAATGGATAATCTTGTCTCAAAAGATGAAATGGATGGTGTCCTGAGGAATGACACCTGAGGTTGACCTCTGACCTTCATATGCTGTACAGGCATGTGTGCATGTACACCTGTACATATACAACACACACACACACACACACACACACACACACACACACACACACACACGGAGAAGTTTTTAACATATACCAAGTAGCTTTTCCTAGATCCACTCAGAGGCCTGTGAGGCACATGTGGATATCTTGTCCTTTGTTATTCACAGGGCACAGCAGCCCCAGCCATCCCCACCTTCCTGTCATTGGCAGGACTGCCCGTGGGTGGCAGCTGCCCTCTGTCTCGCCTTCTGCTGCTGCTGCCACTCAGCACAGTGTTCTGGCTCAAGCCTAACAGTTTCCTTCTGGTGGAAGCCGACAGGAGCCAAGACACAAAACAGTCCTGGGCAATTGGCAGGGAGTTAAGTACTGGAGGGTTCTGAGCCCTGTGCTAGGAAGCTGACTGCCATGGAGTCAGCCCCAGCCCCACCCAGTTCCTGCTTGCAGACCTCTTGTCTCCTGGGCACCATGCCTCACCACTACTGCTTGTCTGAGTGTTTCCAGATGCCCTCTGCCAGGACTTCCCAGATGGTCTAAGAGGGTCTGGCCTCCCCACCCTACCCATGTTGCACAAATTCATGTTATATTGATAACGCAAATGAAAGTGGTCTGTGCTGTCTGGTTAAATGGTGAGTATGAAGCTAGGGAGCCCACACCCAGAGCAGCGCTGTGGAAGCCCAGTTTGAAACTGGCTGCATCCAGTTAGAAATGAGAAACCCAGTTTGCATTGGCAGATGGGCATGTAGAAAAGGAGAGAAAGAGTCTTATCCAGAAAGGTCAAGCCAGTTGTTGTTGTTTTGTGTGTGTGTGTGTGTGTGTGTGTGTGTGTGTGTGTGTGTGTAGGTAGGTAGGTAGAAGTAACTCATTGCTGGCTCCCCCTTCTTCGTTGCTGGAATGGTGTCTTAGCTACATCTCAAGATTCCTTAGGCACAATCAGAAAATTCCTAATGCATTCAATCTTATTTAATTCCTACGATACTCTTTGACCCTTATCATCTCTATGTAGGATTGGATACAGTACTTGCCTAGCATGCATGAAGTCGTAGGTTCAATCCCTAGAGGTAGAACATATCTATAATCCCAATGTATGGTGAATCCCAAGCTAAAGTCCCATAGAAACGAAGTGGCTGAGTGTGGAAGGCTCCTTCTGAGGGCAGGACCATAATGACTGTCTAGTGTGGTTTCCCCTGCATCAGGCTGAAAGGCAAAGTTTCATGGTAATTGCAGAGGAAGGCCAACACTGGCACACAGAAACAGCATAAGCCATTGATGGTCAGTGAAGAAGCAGCTGAAATGAGCAGGCTGAACCTCAACTGCTTTTACAGCTCTCTTCCTGGGGATGGTCCTCATCAAGTCGCTCCCTCACCATGGGAGATCAGAAGCTCGTCACCATGCAAGGAGTCCCAAAGACTGCTGGGAGTCCAGCAGAAAGCACAGCTGGCCAGGCTGCCTGGACTCCAGCGGTCTTTGAAGGAAAGATCTGGAGATCTAGCCACATAGGAGAAATCAGGAACTGGGGGACCAGCAGAGACAGAAGCCGGTGGGACAGGGACAAGCTGGAGGAGCAAAGGCTGACTTGGGGAACAGGTTTGGACATGCTGAAAACTCGCTGTAAAGGGTCTCTTTTACTTTAAAATGTCTTTTGGGGAATTTCAAGAAGTTTTGGAGCAGGATCTTGTTTTATTGCTTTTTGGCTTCCCTGAGGAAATTGAGCATGAGCCTGACTCCCCCTTGTGGAGTGAGTTTCATGGCTTGGTACAGCATTCCACAGACTAGAGTCTCCGCTGTCTCTCTGGACCCAAGAAAAGAAGTACTAGCTACCCAAGAAAATGCTTTACTTTTCTGAATTGTACAAGTATTTTGAATTAACCTATTATTCCATCACTTTGTAAAACTAACCTTCTGCCTGTCAGACTTCAGGCTTCAATACTTAGAACCATTTTAAGATGACTGAACTCTATATTAGGGTCATTTCCACCTCTGTTTTATGCCTAAGGAAAGACTATGGTAGAACTGAGTTTGCGTCTCTGTGGCCATGTTCTCTACAGAGTCCTTAGCGATGATGGCACGCACATACTGCCATAGTCCGTGTTTACTATCATTTACCTCTTGCCAAGCAGTGGGTCAATCACCTCCCCTACATTGCCTTTCTAACATCTGATAACGGAATTATCAGTCGTAGGTTTATTGGGATATGGAGGCTTAAAGAGCTTAGTTAACTGGCTTAAGGTCACACAACCAGATGCTGAGGCTTAAATGGAATTAATGCCAGTGTTCTGAAGGGGGGACGTTAAAGAGACAATAACAGAACACATGTTAACTTTATTTCCCAAATTTTGGCCTTCGGCAGGTCTTCTATAAGGATTTTAAAGGATGCTCAGTGTAGTGTAGCAATTCAAACATTTCCTCCTGGGGTGAGACTCCTAAAGACCCAGGAAATAAAATACACAGATAAGCCCCAGGAAGCTTCTGAAATCTACAAGATTAAGCCCCCCCCAGGGTTACATAAGCAGGACAGTGGCTAGGGATGGGTGCAGATTAACAGAGCTGTTTGTCAGTCCTGCAGGGAGCTGCAGAGAAGCAGCTTTCATGTCTGTCACCAGTGTGTGTGTGTGTGTGTGTGTGTGTGTGTGTGTGTGTATGTGTGTGTATGTGTGTGTGTATGTGTGTGTGTGTGTGTGTTTGTATGCATATGTGTGTGTGTATGTGTATGTGTGTGTATGTGTGTGTGTATGTGTGTGTATGTGTGTGTGTGTGTGTGTGTGTATGTATGTGTATGTATGTGTATGTGTATGTGTGTGTATGTATGTATGTATGCATGTGTGTGTGTATGTGTATGTGTGTGTATGTGTGTGTGTGTGTGTGTGTGTGTGTGTGTGTGTGTGTGTGTGTGTATGTATGTATGTATGTATGTATGTGTATGTGTGTGTGTGGGGGGAGTTGGTGACACCAGCAGCAGTCTTGTCATCCCCTCTATACTTCTATAGTAAACCCTCACCCACACTCCTGCAAGAACCCCAATAAACTCACTGGCTCACTAAGCCAGATTTGGTTGAAATTGTTTCTTTGGTTTGTTATTGGTGCACTTCCTAGGGTGAGTAGGTTTAGTCACAGCTCTCCAGGAAAAGTCACAAAGCAGTCAGCTTGTAAAACATGTGGATGGATCATGCTTTATAATTATTTAAAAGACAAAGTTTCATACATGGAGTACTTTTGGTTAATGATAGAAGGTCATGTAGGCAGAGTTTTATCAGGACTACAAGCTCCAAAATGAAAGCACAGAGACTTAATATTAATTACAAATGCTCGGCCAATAGCTCAGGCTCATTACTAACTAGCTCCTGCAACTTAAATTAGCTCCTTTATATTAATCTACATTCTGCCAAATGGCATTACCTCTCTCTCATCTTGTAACTTCTGTTTTCTTTCCACCTCTCACTGGCAACTCTTCTCTACAAGCTTCTTCTTCCCAGTGTCCTTAGTCTGGTTCTCCTGTAGTTGGAGTTTTCTCCAGTCCACCTGGCTCCTGCAGCCCCTCAGACCCAAGTAAACACACAGAGACTTATATTACTTATAAACTGTGTGGCCGTGGCAGGCTTCTTGCTATCTAGTTCTTACATCTTAAATTAACCCATTTCCATTAATCTATAAGTTGCCACATGGCTGTGGCTTACCGGTACTTTACATCTTGCTTGTCATGGCAGCAGTGGCTGGCAGCATCTCTCTGACTCAGCCTTCCACTTCCCAGAATTCTCCTCTCTGCTTGTCCCGCCTACACTATACTTCCTGCCCGGCTACTGGCCAGTCAGCTTCTTTATTAGCCCAGTCACAGTGACACACGTTCACACAATGTAAAGCAATACTGCACAGGACATCACTCATGCCTGAAGGGGGCAGCTGTCAGAAGGTGGAGAAGGTTGCTGCCTGTCTCCACCAGGCCTCCACTGCCACTCTAGCCATATCAGTCTCATCAGTTTCCAGTTGCCAGTGAGACGTGTCAATCACAGCATGGACCTGGTGTGACAATACTGCACTGCTGAGCTGGGAACCTCCAGGGCTGGACAGCAGGAAAGAGCAGGAAAAGGAAGGTGCTTCCAAAACAAGCTAGTCATTTGAGTACTCACTGAAGCATCTTATCAGTGTCCTATAAAACACCACTCCATTTTTGTCAAACTGGACTTAGGGCTACATACAAGAGACAGAACATATGGGAATGGCTAGTGACTTCCCTACATTGTGGGCTCTCGGTTGCCTTGGTGATTCCCTCCTTTGTGGGAATGAAGAGGAGCCATCCCTGGGATTACACCACCTGTTGTTACCTCTTAGTATCTTTGTCCTGAGACTGACTCACATAGTGAAGGGAAAAAACCATAGAGGTCAGTACTGATTTTTCTAAGCAAAATTACTGTTAGCTGCCAGGAAGGGAAGATGGGCATGGAGCTATGGTAGTGCAGATGGAGGGTGGGGTACAGGGACGCCGTACCTTTAAGCACTCAAATAGAAATGACAGCCCCGGACAAGTGGGCTCACATGACTTAAAGTAAATAGTATGTTCACAGGGGCTCAGTTGTGGTCACTGGCTTGAACATGACATTCCAGGATGCTCCTAACAGAAGAAGCCCAGACTCTACAGTCTCAAGATGACCGCCCCATCTCATTAGGTACAAACACGAAGACATCAGCAGAGGAAAAAGTTTGTCCTCCTTTATTGTTTAAGAATGAAGAGAAAGAGAACTAGGATGCCTGTTGCTAAATAGTGTCATTTAGATATCACAGAGAAGCTGTACCCATGAATCTCAACAATATGGTTCCCTAAACATGGCCTGAACAATGACGAAACCAACTGACACGCAAAAGTGGATAGGGGAAATTTCACAATGCCCTGACCTCAGATGAAGATCTACAGGCAGTCAGTGACTGCCAAGAAAGGAAGAATCAGTTTTCTCCAGAAACAAGGTCCCCCGCCTCCCACAGATTATATAACCCCAAGTGGTCAGTCCTAAACACTCTTATATATGGGCAACACTACATAGATTCAGTAAGTTGTTTGTGTGTGTGTGTGTGTGTGTGTGTGTGTGTGTGTGTGTGTACACACACATATGTAAAAATAGTAATTAAAGAAGGAGCAATGAATTTGAGGTGTCGTGTTGGGACATGCGCGGAGTTGGAAGGGAAAGAGATGGAAATGACGTAAACACAGTACTTATCCATAAAATTCTCAGAAGAAATCAAAGAAGAATGAGAGAACCATTTCCCAAACCCTCCTACTTTCAGTAGACGATTCCTCATCGTGTATTGTTTAGAGCTAAGTCAGCTGTGCTGACAAAGCTCTGTCCAGGATCTGCCACAGTTGGTGTAGACCAATCAAGAGTTATCCTTAAATCCTATGGAGGAGGCATAGCCTCTAGGCATGAATCGCAGACTCTGCCAACGTCTAAAAACGAGGGCAGAGAAAGGTGGTACCCATGGTTTCCAGGGTGTGAGTGCGCGTGTTTTCTTTTTGGAAGCCATTTCTTTAAGAGTGCTGTTTCCAGCCCAGAGCCAATCTTAACCACACCCAGTACCCATGAGAACTTTGCATAGAACCCCTCTGACTATGGGGCAAAGGGAAGAGAGGGAGGGACGGAGTCAGTCGGTCTCTTCTCTCCACACCGGCAGACTGTGAAGAAAACCTTTTGTGGATTACTGCCATCTCACAGTCAGAGTGACAACGATCACCCCTCAGCATCTGTGTCAGCCGTTTCATGTCCAAGGATGTTTTAAACAACGTTCTCTAAACTCTACAACTGAGCTCACCGAGCGAGGCAGTGTGATCCATCACGGATCAGGAGAGGCTCCCGGCTGTGCCCCTTCCTTCCCCACTATTGGCTGTTGATAGATTCTGAGAGAGGTGGGATCATTTTTTCCTTTTGGGTACCCACGGTGACCGAGACTGCCAGGCTCCAACCAACAGTATCAAACTCATGCTCACGCAAATGGCTTCGGCTAAACAACGAACAGACGCGAACACAGAAAGACATTGGTGTGAAAACCGTAGACAGCGGAAGTGGAGCGGGGAAGTGGGGGTGAGTGTGGTCAGTATGCATTCCATACATGTGTAAAATTGTTAAAGAACAAATTTAACTACTAATTTATATTTGTGAAGTGTGAATGTGTGCGCGCGTGATCTTATGTGTGTGAGACACAGGGAGGAAGTCAGGTGGGAGAATGAAATGGCAGCTGTAGGGGAAGTGGGGAAGTGCTTACTAAGTCTCTCCTACACTGCCGGCAAAAGCGAGCAGCAGAGAAGCGGACTTGCCCTCTGGGTGGAACCCGCAGCCCTGCAACTTTGCGAAGAGAACCGAGGGCAGGAAAGAGACAAAATGGAAACGACCAGAGCGCATGACCGGAAGCAACCGCCTGAAGCAACTCTGAGAAATTTCCTATGGCAACACAGTCGAAGGAATTTCAAAAATATCCTCATTTCAATTAGAGTTGTGGATACGCGTCCCTCTTTTCGCATCCCAAGATGCTGTTGTCTTGTTCCACCCTCTAAGGTTGCACTGTTGAAGAAATAAAACCGGCTGAGTTCCACGTCTGGCTCAGCGCCGGGAAGAGGAAGCATGGGTTGTGACATTTGCATTAGGTCGAAGGAACCTCGCTCTGCAAGCACCGGGCACGTAGTTCACTCCAGGTGCAAAACTGTCTTTGAATAAGGGTATTTCAATCCTAACGGAGGATGCAGCCGCAGACACGGATGCACAGTAAGATGAAAAAGAAACCAGCGGTGCTGAGCCTAGCTTGTGTGCTTTTACATGTATGTACCATTTAGCATTTTCATGTCGTGAAAAATATACTTTATGTAAAAAGCTAATTTCTTAAGACAAAACAAAACTTTGTTATTATATGATGGGGAAAGGGGGGTAATGGGGAAAGAGGCTTAATGTGGGCAGAGGAAGGGGAGAGCGGGCACAGGAAAAGGTGGGGGATATTTGACAAAGCTGTACGGAAACCTACTATTTTATAAGACATATATGTGTATATATATTCATCGAAAGAGTTTAACTGGTATAGAACCTATACAGGAGTTTATGTTCCTCCAGAAGCTATAAATTGCTAAATAAAAAGCCCAGCACCAGATGTGTGATACCTCTCTTCAAGCTGTTAGTCAGAGGTTGTCCTAGATACCCCCAAAACAATACAGACCATTGCTACTGCTCTTACCCACTAGGACTTGAGGGTAAGACCTATTGCTGAAGAGAACACGCACGTTGGTCACAGCACAGTAAAAGCTGAACTGGTACTAAGCAGGAAGCTTCCTTCCCGCTGGCCAGCTTTCCTAGGTCTGGAAGGGCTATTCAGGCTGTGGAGGGAACTTGTCAACAGTCTTACTCTGCTGTGAACCCTGCAAGCTACAAGAATAGCCAGCACAGCCGGGCATGCCGCAGTAGCATGGTTGTTGTGGTGACAATGCTGATGCATTTTTGGCCTGCTTCTTAGAAGAAACACGTGTCTGGTACTATAAATATGGCCAAGAGCCCTTGGCTAGGGAGTTCACAGGCCCTAGGAATGAACCTACTACTATATGAACATGGCATCAAATGGCCCTCTAAGTTTGTATTCCATTATCTGTAGGTCAGTATAGTTACCAGACCTCACCAACAAGTCTCTTTTGTAGAGTGGATGGTGGTTAACACAGAAACTCACAAAGTGCAGAGAAAAAGTATCAGTGGATCTGCCAGCTACAAATGGAATGTCTCTATCACCCCTCATCCCCAAGTCTCAGGGACCATTCCGTGAGAGGTCTGGAAAGATCTTAAGAGCCAGAGGTTGGAGAAGACAGGTGGGAATTCGTGTCTCTGGTTGTTGCTCTCACGAACACAAATCATCAGCAGTTGTCTGCATGAGACCCAAAGGAGCCCCAGCCAGTCAACATTCTAGCATGGAGTGGGAAGGGGTTCATGAGTCCCCACCCCAAAGAGGAGCTGCAGGTAGCTGTGGCTTCTAGGGGAGGGAATCTTTAAGTTTATGGACTGTTAGGTGGACCAGGGTCCAGTGGATGCTCCTGTACCCAACAGCATGTGGACAGCACAATTGGACTCAGTGACTTGTTATTTTTAATAGAAGAAGGGGAAAAAAAGGAGGACTTGAAGTTGGAGTGTTAGGGAAATAGGGGTGGGTCTTTGGGAAGTTAAGAGGGAAAGGCAGTGAATCTGATCAAAATGCAGTGTATAAACTTCTCAAAGAATGGATAAAAATATTTTTTAAACTTTATTAGAAGGGGCTGAAGATGACTCAGTGGTAAACAGTACTGAACACTCTTCCAAAGGACCTAGGTTCTGTTCTCAGCACCCACATGGCAACCCACAGCTATCTGTAACGCTAGTCCTAGGGGATTGGACACGTTCTGTGGCCTCTGCGGGCATCAGGTATGGACGTGGTACACAGATATACTTGAAGGCAAAAACCTACACACATAAAAATAAAGAAAACATAAAACAGATTGAATTTTTGTCTCATTAAAATAAAAAACACATAATAAAATTTTGTAGTCCTGAAAGTATAGATTATAGTGGAAAACATTTGTGTGGCTACTATATACTCATTTGGGATGGACATGTACTCCATTTTTGTCAGATAGATGAAGATAGAAATGACCAAAGTCTCTTAGCCTTTTGAATTTTAAATACTAAATTGTGTAACCTGGGTTAAAACCTCTAAACATGTGTACCAAGCTGAGAACAATTGGTGAAGGCAATTTAAAAAGATTTTGTGTGGTTTTTGTTCTTCAAAAGCTGTATTCCTCACAGGGCATGGTGGTACCTGTGTAATTTCAGAACTTGAGAGACTGAGCCATAAATTCTAGCCCCTGTCCTCAAAGTCTCACAAATCTCTCTATCAAAATACAGACCAACTTTAAAAGTCCTCACACTCTTTAAAATTACTAACACTTTAAAAGTTCCAAGTGTCTTAACTGTGAGATCCCTTGAAATAAAAAACAAGTCATGTCCTTCCAATATACAGTGACACAACAAACATTCTTATTCCAAAAATTACGAATTGGGTCATAAAAAGTAATTGTTACTTCAATCCAGCATGGTAAACACCAACTTCTGTAGCTCTATGTCCATCTTCTAGAGATTATAATGAAATGAACTGGGTTCCAATGGGCTTGGGTAGACTCAAGGCCCCAGCTCTGCCACCTCAAGTCTTCTCTAGTAAGCTCAGGCCAGCTGCACTCCTTTATCTTCACAGCTTCACACACTGATTTCTCAGAGCCTCTCCCCGGAGATTCCAACCTTGCCACACAGCTCCACACAGCTCCTAGCTTGAGCTGCTCTCCAAACCCTCCCCAGTATTGTTTCTTTCATGACTTCTCATGGATGGTGCCTTGCAACATTGTCAAGTCCTTCTCTGCCTGGTGAAGAAGCAAGCCCAGTCCCCTCAGACCGGCAGCTAACTTGGCTTCTTCCTGCTGACTCTGGGGAAACACTTACCTAAGCAGTTTGTTTGGAGAACAGAGGACCCCTTTATCCTAGGCTCTTTGCCTTTAAATGAATATGGACCTTCACAAGGTGCAGCCTCTTCTGAGGGATAGAGGTTTGCCTTCAGCATACCGTTTGAACATTTTATTTCTAGATGCAGAAAGTTTCTCTACAACGGTGCTGATCTCTTTATTACCTAAAGCTGCTTCCTCAGCACCAGCCTGACTGCCATCTTGTCTTAATGCTTTCCTCTGCCAAACAAATCAGTCCATCACCTTCAGATTTAACCCCACTCCACCTTTCAGGACCAGCAGATCGTGTCAGATTCTTGGCTAATAAAGTACATGAATGCCCCATCCCAGTTCCCAATAGAGTACCTATTCCCTTCTGAACCCTCCCGAGCAGGCTCTTCATTGTCAATGTTAATTTCAGCTCCTTCTATTCTGTGCTCCCACTAAGATGGCCCGTTAAGCTCTTACAGCATCCAACGGCTTTTCTAGTCCCACAAACAAAACAGGTCTAAAGGCTGGAAAGCCACGTGGTCATTTTCCTTCCTTACATTCCATACATAAGAGGAAACTTGTCTTTCTGGGGATGAACTTGTTTCATAGGACAATTTCCACGTCTGTCATTTCCCCCCCCCCGCCCCCCACAAACAGCATTTTCTTAAATGTTATGTAAAACATGTACAGATACCTGTCAACACGCCAATGCCCGCTTTTTAGAGGGCCAAGATCACTGTAGCTTTAAATCTGAGGAGATGTTAGTGTCTACCTCTGTACCTGAACACAGAATGTCTTTTTCAGACTAGTGCACATACACCTATGGGCTGAGGGCCTCTGACCCCATCCAGCACTCCCTATGGACCCTCTTTCCTGTGTATGTGTTGTACCTTGTGAAACATGACTAGACACTCTATGATTAACACACATTCATGGAAAAGCATTGGAAAATTCTTTATCCCTGAAACCAATGCAAATAAGATTTTCTGATCATTTCCTTTTATGTCTAGAAAAGTTGAATAACTACCCAAAGACCCCCCAAAATCTAAAAGCACATTCTGGGGGACTGGTTAAATTAGGGATAGATTATTATAATTGAAATACTAGATAGTCAATAAAAATAATGTGTGAAATTGAGAAACAAGGAAAATGTGTTACCAGGATATTATTGTGTAGAAAAGTCAAGTTCTAAACTGATTTTGAATGTATGTAGTGACAAATACATGTCATAAGAATAAAAAGATGTCACTTTTGGAATATTATTGTTTATCTCTGGGTAGTAGAATTACATTTTATTCTTTCTCATTTTCTAAAAGCTCCAGTACTCACTTATAAGACAAAATTTAAATATATCCTAAGGGCCCTCTTGTTAAAGATTGCCCTGTAAGTAAACTAGTGTTGGTGACCTTTGCCCTTTGAACCCACCAGGAAGGCTGAGGTTGTTAATATTTTGGACACGTGAGACAACATGGTTCAGCAGTTGCTGGCAGCCCTCTCTCCCTGGCTTCATCACCTGCAGCATTGTGCTAATGATGTGCCGTGATGGCTTGTCACCGTCCCCCTGGGGAGGAAGAGCAGCTGGGCACTTCTTCCTCAGGAACAGGAGAGGCTCTCCTTAACGGCCATTTGAAGATGTGGAGTCATCTAAAAGGGGCGTGAAATTATAAAAATCCTCCTTTCGCTCTAAACAAAACTGGGTCCATGTGTGGGTGTGTACAGGATCGATGTATACGGGGTCTTTGGATGGGAGAACGTTGTAATTAGAGCCATGTGTGGCTCTGGGCTCGAGTGAGCCATTACTGCCCCCTTTTCTGAGCGCGCAGATGGACCAAATTATGTCGCCTTAATAATGAGACTCTTAAGTGCCAGCTGTCATCCAGCATTGCGGTCCTCCATGCTAACAAAGCCCTCATTAAACGGTTTGCTTGGGATAATTTCGCCTCTACTCCTTTCCTGGCTGTCAACAGACAACCTGGGCCCTCCTCTCCTCCTGGAACACCTTTAATCACCTACAGAGAAGTGTGTGTCACGTGATGGGATGGTAATTCTTTAATCCTACATGTCTTCATATTATTATTTTTATGCCCTCTTTCAAAAGTTTTTAAATGAGGTTGGTAGCTAACATCCTGTGCTATCATTCATTCGGTGGTAAAATAATAATTGCTAATTTTCTTCTTCAGAGAACCAGCGCTTTATCAGGAATAACATTATGCAAATGACTATGCAAATGTCACCCAGTGGTGTCTCTGGGAAGGAAGTTCAGAGAAAACCTTCAGAACATACCCAAAGTTGGCTGAGAAAAATGAAAGGGAAAAATCCCAGCATTTTGAACTATAAGGTCACCATGGTAGCAAAGGGAATTTATGACTAATAAGAATTTTACAAGAAAGCTATATATTCTTAACAATATGAAAAAGGCAGGGCATATATCAGTATTTATTGTAGTTTAGTATTTATGATACTATGAGTTTTCCTTGACAACCGTCAGGTCCCTTAGAGCTGAGTTTCTTTGGTGGTGTCTAAAAATTTGAGGTGCTTAACATTCCATCTTTCAGCCTTATGAATTCAACCCTTATTTTCTTCACGTTCTATTTTTTCTGATCATGAAGATGTTTGTCTTTTTCATGTGGAAAATTATTGAAGAAAATTCACTGACAGATGAAAGATGCTAGATTCTTTGAAAACTTAACTTTTCTGGCGTTGGTAAAGAAACAATGTCTATAAACTGTCACTTTTAGAGCATCTGGGAAAGGCTTGATGTCAGCAACCCACACACCTTGGTGAGTTCTGACATGGATTCCTTTATGTATGTGATGCATCAGTATATTTAATGACCAAAAGAGAGAAAATTAAAATTCAGTAAATTTCAGGCAGTCAGTGTGAGGTTTATTGTTCTGTGCTTTATTTTAAAGACCAAATCTTTAAGCATAACATGAGAAGAATGTTCGAAAGAGTATTCCCAGATCTCACATGTCAGCAGGAGGGGCAACAGAGACCTTTCAGCTCTGAGGTCTCTGTCTCCCTGCCCTGAAATTTCCTCCAGACAATCCCTCTCTGATGAGCTCTGTGGAGAGAATATTGGGATGCTTGGCACAGGGAGCTGCCTTGTTCATCTGGAGCACTGAAAAATCCCCACCCACCGCAATCCCTGGAACCACCGAGTCCAGGGCCTGATATTTACGTTTGTAGCAGACATGATGTTCTCAAGTAGTGGGTTAAACTGTGAAGCATTATAAGGGGTTACTTTATTACCTCCCTGTGGAGCAACCACCCCCCACCCCCGAGGAAGGATGCATAGGGGAGTTTTCAGATGAGGGGACTGAATACTCCTACGGTAGGGTGAAGGCTGGGTAGGCACGTGGTAGCTGTGGAGCAAGAGAACTCTGTAACCTAAAGACAAGGCTGTGGGGGTCCAGGGGACCGGAGGAAGACCCCTGCTGTTAGCGGTTACTAGCTCGTAACCTTGTACCTCCGTTTCTTCACCTGTGAAGTGGGTGTGAAATGGAGTTGTTGTGAGCATTGTGTTGAAAGGGCTGTGCAGGGAGGGTAATGGAGCATGGTCACTGAGGTCAGGCTTCTGGTTGTATCACCCACATTTATTGCTTCCTGAACCCCACAGGATAATGGTGTTGTTCAATCTGTCTACAGCACCGTTTCCTCGGGCGTTCTGTGCTGAAGCATCAACCCCTTAAGTAACTATGGAAGGGGTTAGGGATGAAATGCACCCAGGACTGCCTAGCATGAAATAATACAACCAATGCCTGCTACCTGTCATCACTGTTTCTTATATAAAGCAGCTGGTGCCCGTGGGACTTAACCAGTGATAGCTATTATTAGCAATCACAGTCATTCCTGGTTTAAGACAGCCCAAAGCCCTATTGCTAAAGCCCACTTACACAACCCTGGCTGACTGAGCCTTCCCGAGGCCTGGTTCCTAGTTGGTCTTAATCCTGCCATTGAGGTTATTTGAAGCGACATCTGCTTGGGAGATTTACTGTGCAGTGGTTCACGCACATGTCATTGAGCAGAGAAGTAGCTGAATGTTTTACGAAGGTGCGTGGGTGGCAGGGCTGATCGCCTGGGGTAAGCTTCAGTGGGCCTTCCATGAGAACACCTCAGCTGTGTCAAGAGCGAAGGCAGGGAAGCAGGGAAGGTGATGGACGTGTGTGAAAGGCAAAGATTTGAAGATCCCAAGAGTGTAGTCACTCGGTCAAAAGCCTAGCACATTCCCTGAGGGAATCAGGTCTGGTTGTCCTCCTGTGCTGAGTTATCCTCATAATTACCACAGCAGTCACAGGCTCGTTTTCAAGGCTTGTGACAATTACAATCTTTCTTCCTCTAGTGGATACTGTTTTTTAATGTCTTCCTCTCAAGATTCAGAAGTCTGAGTTTTGAGTTCAGTGCATTAGTCTTTCTTGCCACATAAGCCCTGTAATTTTTGTAGAAAAGTCAAGAATATGGGGGTGTTCTCTGGCCCTGGCTTCCTGCTTTACATTGATAGAGGTTATGTGAAATCTGGAGTGTAAACAGTAAGGTGTTCACAGATGACTGGATGGAGAGGGTGGAGTGTCAGACATGATGGACAGACAGGACATTAGCAAGCTTGCTTGCGTGTGAGCTGCTGACTGAGATGAGAATGCACTCTCTGGAGCATGCACGGCCAGCTTAGATGCTGTGGGTCTACAGACTGGCTTTCGCAGAAGTGAAATGGCAGAGCAATGGCTACTTTATTTGTGCCTCTTATACTTAGGATTTTCATGGACGTTAGGGACAATGTTGTTGGCTAGAAGTCTGGAAGAAAACAAGTAGAAGCCTTGGTTCAAGCAGTAGATAAAGCACAATAGCTGCAGGCTAACTCAGAGTACAGCTGGATCCAAACCATGGGGTAGTGGGCCTTTGGGTGTGGCAGAGGTCTACTTGCCCCAAGCTGGGATAATGGGCCTTTGGGTGTGGCAGAGGTCTACTTGCCCCAAGCTGGGGTAATGGGCCTTTGGGTGTGGCAGATGTCTACTTGCCCCAAGCTGGGGTAATGGGACTTAGGATGTGGCAGAGGTCTACTTGCCCCAAACTTGGGTAATGGGCTTCAGGGTGTGGTAGAGGTCTACTTGCTCCAAGCACCGCTCTCTTTTTACTAAAATAGCCTACTTGTCACTCAGTAGGTGACAAGAAGCAAATGTGAAAACGCACAGCATAACCACAAGAAACACTGTAGGGAATGAGAGATACTTTGAAAAGGGGATAAGAAGGCTCACTCTATCCACATAAATACTCCGGAACAGTTATTCTTCAGATAAGGCTAAAACTGATGTCATTACTAAGGTTCCAGATAACTTTATACTTGAATTAGTGAATATGTGTGTGTATCCCTACTGTGTTTTTGGCACTGTGTGATGCCTTGGATGCAAAGCATGGTATAAGGACACAGAGGTTGGATTCAAGGTCCCTACATTCTAGTGGGAGAGAGGGAAACCAAGTAGCTTTGCAAATGTAGGACCTACGACCTGCAGAAGGACATGGCCTCCAACTGTCTCACTTTGTAGGCTACGCACTGGGAGCTACAGAGGGTCTGCGAACATGGTGGATTTTAAAGGAAGCTTAAATCTTCAATGAAAAAAGTTCTTAAATCAGGCAAGGCTGTGGTGGGAAGATCTGTGCAGCCAGACCTGCATCAGAGAAGTGAGGTGCCAGCTAGGGTCACGTTTGAGAACTGGGATGTAATGGAGATCAGCACACCATCAGGCATAGCCTGAGGTAAATTGGGAAGTATAAACTGATGGATTGAGCAGGAGGATGGCAGCAGGAGGGGCTGGATGGTGAAGAGCTGATCAGGCTGAGCAGAAGAGAAAAGCCCGGGGCGAAACGGAAGGGCGGAGCTAGGACTCTTGCTATTCCATAGACACAGGAAACAATTACACACAAACTTTATGAGTTAGAAACTAATTGATTAATGCGAAAAGGGTTTTTACTATGTGTTGGAAAGCATCCAAGCAGGTTTCTTAGAGTCTGAGGCTACAAACTAGTTGTTTCATTGGATGCAGTAAAAATAACTCCGCACCTAATACTTTTATGGTTCAGCTTACTCCTTTGGGAATGCTTTTAGAGACAGCAGAAGCCCCAACCTAAATATATGTGCGTGCCATTTCGCCAGTCGTATGTGTATTTTTGTGTTTTATGTGCATGTCTGCTCACTGATTTCTGGGTGTGGAATTGCTTATGGTATAATGTCTGTATGAAAATAACAGTCTTGGTTGCACCTACCTGTAAGCCCAGCACCAAGAAAACAGCAGCCTCACAAGTTTGAGGCTGGCTTGGGTTATTTAGAGAAATGGTGACGATGGTGATGATGATTTATTTTCTGAAGATTGCCAAGAGATGAGTAAAGGTGCTGGTTGCCAAGTCTGGTGACCTCAGTGCAGTGCCTGGCATTCCACGTGGTGGAAGGAGAGAAATGACTCCTGCAAACTGTCCTCTGCCCTGTCTTAGGGTCACAGTGTTTCTAATACCAGACAGGACATCAGTGCTTGCCTGCTGAAGAATGAGGACAGTTTGCATTGTGGAAGTCAAATATTATAGTCAGGGGACCTTCAAGACCAGGGCAATTTCACATCACCCAGAAACTTGGCAATCTAAGAAGAAACCAAAGTCAGGACTGTTTACCTAACAGATGGTTTCTTCAAGATACTCTTTCAATGTATGAATAAGGACACATCGAAATCTAAAGATCACAGCTCATAATAAAATTATCAATAGTTTCCATAACCTTTTTTTTTTTAATGGAGCTGAGGACCGAACCCAGGGCCTTGGGCTTGCTAGGCAAGCGCTCTACCACTGAGCTAAATCCCCACCCCCTTTGTCTTTTTTGTTTTTTGTTTTTGTTTTTTTAGTTTTTCAAGACAGAGTTTCTCTGTGTAGCTTTGCACCTCTCCCGGAACTCACTCTGTTGTCCAGGCTGGCCTTGAACTCACAGAAATCCACCTGCCTTTGCCTCCTGAGTGCTGGGATTAAAGGTGTGCGCCACCGCCACCCGCCCCCATACCTTTTAATGATGCTACTACAATATCAAGAGAAAGTATTTGAAAATTTTTTCCAAATCCACTTGATTTTTTGCATAGATAAGAAATAAAAGCAAGCGTTTTGCATACAGTTTGAATATGGGAAAAGTAGAGAGCCATTGATAAATAGAACTATTCAGCTGACTTTTGAATGCCTGTAAGTGGTGAAATATGACCATTTTCTAAATCATATTGCTAGACAATAAAATAATATATAAGCTCATTGCTCCTTATTCCAAATGCTTGGGACCAGAGTGATTTGGATTTGAGTCTTTCTCTCGAGGTTTTGAAATAACTGCGTGAGGATGAGACTTAAATCTAGGTATGAGATTCACAACATTTTACACACATCTTATATACCCAGCCTAAAGATAATATCATGCATTTTTAGTGCACACCACCATTATAAGTGTGATGTGGAATTTTCTGGAATGTTATAAGCTCTCAAAAAAAAAAAAAGAAAGAAAGAAAGAAAGGAAGAAAGAAAGAAAGGAAGAAAGAAAGAAAGGAAGGAAGGAAGGAAGAAAGGAAGGAAGAAAGAAAGGAAGAAAGAAAGAAAGGAAGAAAGAAAGAAAGGAAGAAAGGAAGAAAGAAAGAAAACATTGGTATTTCAGGTTTTCTGATTAAGACTAGTCAACATGTATTTAACCCTGAGTTGTAGGCCCATCTGTTGTCCATACTCTTTACAAAGCCTTGACAACCGACTTCTCCTCTGCTTGAAGGTGAGTTACCAACGAGTGAGCCTGTTCACAGCGTAATTTAATTTTTCTCTTGCCCATTTCAAAAACGTACAAAAAAATTTATAAAGAAAATTATTAGTTTGTCTTCCCTCAGGACTGCTATTAATAAGCACCAAAAGCAAGGAAGATTTGAGCTATTTTAAAATATGTAACCCATAATAATGAATTAATTACCATATAATATTTAAAGCTTTGATTATTCGTACATGAGCGCTTCCATTATTAATGATTGCTTATGAAATTAATCTTTGTAATTTTCATTATGATTCAAATTAACTTCATTAGTTGGGCTCATGATTCACATTTGCTATCAAACTCTACTTTTAATTTCTGAAGCATGAAATGATATAAAATGTCTTTGGGGGGGAAAGCACTTAAAATGAAGATTTTACTTTGATGCACTAAAGTAAAGAAACTGACCGGGAAGTTGATCTCACACACTGTCCTCTGGTGTTTAAAGGTCTACACTACATGGTAAAATGAAAACCCAAGCTGTGACCAGCTGCTTGCATCCAGGGAGATGCCTTTATGTCTACATTATGCCCACTAACTCCTCACCTTACTGAGGCTGTGGCCGAAACTTTAAATGATGACTCAACAAAGCCAAATGCTGGTGATACAAACTGTGGGATGCTCATCTGTGTGACAGCCTTCACAGGGTGTGCAGCTCTCTTAAAGGGAAACCATCCAGGACTAACTGGTTTGCTTCATTTCTCTCTAGATTGTCACATGTATTAGCTCACTAGAAGTTTTGACAAAGGAAGATTTAGTGATGGTCTAGTGCAGACATGAGGAGTAATTATGCCTTCAGTTAGGGCTTTGTGCCTATGGTGGAATTCTGTAATTCCAAAAAATATTCTCCATTTGTTTTAATTGAACATTTTTTTTTTCTAGCCTCGTTTCTCCCTTAATCTGAATGGAAATCAGTTAAGAATTTCCAAATGCTATTTTTGCTTCAATTTAGCTTACATCTTATCTGTGACCTTCAAGGATCTTTTTGGGTGCCTGGAGGTAATTTGTTTCAATTACCATTTTTCAAATTTCGAGGGGCTTTTTGACCCATTTTCTTCTACTTGATGATTGCAACCACGATCCCTTTTTGTGTCATGAACCTGCTTTTGTGTGTTTGACAGAGCTGACTGAGGAACCCCAGGGAGGCTTGTGACCAGAGTACGGGCCAGGCCGCCTTACTTGGCCGCCTGAAGAATCCAGCATTTGCTGACAGTGTGTTCCTCAGAGTGAGTCATTGCCCGGATTAGCATGATGCCATCGGGAACAGTTGCTTTTTGGAAAAGATGTGTCTTTGTAGGTAGAGGCAATTCTCTGAACCTAGAAGAAGGCTTGTAGACATGTTAGTGGGGCAGTCCAGCACTGAGAAAGAGGGTTGCCTCTGTGACCTCTTGAGTGATTGTTGACACTAGTAGTCTGTGACTCACCGCGGCCCTTCACAAATTTCCCACTTCAGTGAGGTGCTGAAAGGCACTGGGCAAAGATCTGAGCACTTGAGTTCCAGACTGTGGGAAGTTCTCTCCTGAAGACATTTGTACCTAGACTTGGAACTAACTGTCATCTGATGCTCATTCTGGAGGACTGTTAGGGCTTTATACAGCAGGAAAGGGATGCATCTCATGGCACACCTACCTAGAGATATTGGAGTCATACGTAACCTCAGGCCATTCTGGCTTTGGAACTTGTGAGTACAGGGAGCATGGCCAGCCACGCTTACTGATGTCCTCTGCATCTAGAAAGCCTACCACATAACAAGCATTCAATAAATATTTGTTGAGGGAGATAACTGAGTGAGAGTTGGCATGGTAACTCAAAAGTATTCAAATTAAAGTTTTAATTTTCAATTTTTATAGAAATGACAGGGCCTTTCAGTGTTGCTCAGGCCAGCCTCAAACATACAAACCTTCTGTCTTAGCCTCTCAAATATCCAGTATCACAGGTGTATACCACCATACCTAGAATCTACCACTGCTTGTCTGTCTGTCTGTCTATCTATCTATCCATCCTTTACTGCCTATCTATACCTTTCTGTGTCTATTTCTCTATCTATCCCTATCTAATCTTATACCTAAAAAATTTAAAAAAAAAAGATCACTCTAAAATTTTCGAACTACTAAGACTTATGGCTTTATTTAAAATATACTGTTAAGCCAGGCCAGCACTCGGGAGAGAGGCAGGCCGATCTCTGTGAGTTTGAGACTAGCTTGGTCTACAAATCGAGTTTCAGGACAGCCAAGGCTACACAAAGAAACCCTGTTTTGCAAGACAAACAAACAAACAAACAAGCAAACAACAACAACAACAACACCACACACACACACACACACACACACACACACACACACACACACACTGTTAAAATCTTCCACTAAAGACGTGGAAGATGCCCAGCAGAGAGTCTGCTGATGATTGACATCCCTTGGTGAAATCACAATGGTTAGAGGTCTGGTTCTCAGCTCCGTAGATAAAGAACCTGAGTTTTGTAGTTAACTCTCTGGTGTTATTACTGTCTCGGTGATTGCTAAGACTTCTGTCCACCCCCACCCCAACAGAGTATTTTTATAAATTATTTAGGAATGTCATACTGTGCACCCAATCATACTTGCTTCCCAAACCCCCCAGGTCCACCCTGCCATTCTTGTATCTCCTCCCTGCTCCCTCTCCCCACCAAAAGCCCACCAAGTCCAATTTGTGTTGCCCATATGCCCACTGGAGCATGGCCAGACTCCCAGTAACCAGCCCCTTACAGAGAACTGAGTCCTTCCCGACCTCATCAGCTGTGAAGAGCTACACTTCAGCATCCTTATCACAGGTTTTAAGGACTCTCTGCAATGGCTTCCTGTCTGGACTGTTTCTTTTTTCGGGGAATGGGGGTTGACATGGGGGCCTTCAATGTCTCTCCGTTTTGGTTGTGAGTCTGCAATGCTATGAGTACTGTTGATGTCTGTCTGTCTAACATTTGTCACGAGTCCAGCCATCAGCTGGGCTCATTGTTTTGAACACATTCCACCTCCTTTTATCTTCGTGACAGCTTTCTAAGTGGAGTCTGTGGAGACATTGCTACCATTTTCATAGATGGAGAGACTGATGTCCAGAGTCATGGGCTCCAAACGACACAACTACATGGAAAACAATATAAGAACTCTAATTTTGTGGTTAAAGAAAAAAGAATACAGCTTCGGTTACGGCAACATCTGACTACAGAGCCGGAGATCGACTCTGTGAGTATGGAACCCCAGTCCAGCGACTCCCTCCTCCTTCCCCGCGCCCCTTTGGGCCTTTATGTGTGAATCTGCTTAGAGAAGGGCGGTCCCTAAATCTTCCTTCCTTCCCCACTGAAGGGTCCTTGGCTGCTTCTCGGACACCACAGTTAACCCACAACTCCACACGCCTCCACGCCAAGGCGGGGTGGCGCCCCAGCTTTGATGGGCTTTAGCAAAGCTGGGAAGAGGAAGGTGGCTAGCCACACAGTTCGCATGCTTCAGCTGCAATCCTTAGCAGGAAACGGGAGGGGGATTGGATCTGGGCCTGACTCTTTAGGAAACTGACGTTAACCACTACCATTCAAAGCTAGGCCGAGGTCACACATTTCAAGTTTACTGCATTAGGCTGTCCCCAAGTTTGGGGACAATACCTTTAGCAACAAAACAGACTTCCCTCAAGATTCACACAAATCCGAAGTGAAAGTTGTTGAAGATCTGAGTGAAGTCAGGGAGTGGATTTCCTCACACCACCTTCTCGAGCCTGGGCCATCCAGTTCCTCAGTCACCCTCCTTCAGGAGGTGCTCCCTCTCCAGGGGGGAGCCGTGTCTCCTGTAAACAACCACTCACCCTAGATGGGACACTGACCAAGATGGGATCCAAGACGCAGCTCTACTAACCAGCTTACGCAGCCAATGAGTCGTTTATCGGGGCCACTTACAGGACCTGGGGTGAGGGGCTCCTTATGAGAGCACAGGCATCTCACAGGAAGCTCCATCACCAGCGTGAGTGACTGAGTGACGGCTCTCAGAAGCTGCATCCCCGGGGTTCCCTGCGCTACTCCAAAGCAGCCTGCTGGTGGGAGTCTCCACTTCCCAGCAGCTGTTCCTGCTTACTTAACCCCAGGAGCAGACCTGGTGAATCATGGAGCTTTCTTTCCGAGCTTCCTGCACCTGATAAATGCTGCGAGCTTCTCTTCTCCCTCCAGGGGAGAACGAACCAGTTTACAGGAAATGGCTACACACCTTGCCCTCTCTGCAGAGGTAAAATAGCCTTCATTTGTTAGAGCATCATTAACTTAGACATTTATTTAGTGAGGCAGGACTTAGCTCCCCTGAGGCAGTAAGGAAAAAGGTCCATGGTGAGCTACAAGCTGGAGGTACAACCAGAGAACAAAGAGAGCATCCTTGAATTAACAACAAAATAAGCCACAGTTAGAGGTCTGCAATAACTACCAAGCTTTGTGACCAGGAAGGCCAGCAAGACTGGTAGCTAGCAGGGCAAGCCAAGGTCAAAAGCTAACAAAACAAGTGAAAAAATGCACAGAGAAGGATATCAATGCATGACTACCCCATGTCAACCGGGCAAGCAACATGTAATCCATCTTCCAACTTGGGCCCAAGGGATATGCATGACATGTGTCAGGCTGCTATTGGCTCAGCTTTTGATACACCCAGAGAATTGGGTAATTTTAACAAAAATTGCCTCATTGTTTGTCCAGTTCTTGGTATAATTCTCATAAAAGGCTTTTGTATCTCGCTGCTCTATGACAAACACCTAAGGGAGCCCTTCCATTATGGGAGTCAGTCTTGTCTGCTTTTTCTTTTCTTTTCTTTTTTTTTTTTTTGTGGGGGGATGGGGGAGGTGGGCAATTTTCAAGACAAGGTTTCTCTGTAGCTTTGGAGCCTGTCCTGGACTAGCTCTGTAGACCAGGCTGGTCTCGAACTCACAGAGATCCACCTGCCTCTGCCTCCCAAGTGCTGGGATTACAGGCATGCCTCCGCCGCCACCACCTGGCAAACTGCTTTTCCTTAAACAACTTTTTTTCACTCACTCAATTCCTCCTTTGCTCATTACTTATAAATGTGAGACAATGAACTTGGGAGCCACTGTTGCAGGTTAACTTCTGGTGACCATTGGTTGTTGTGTACCTCAGTTCCTGGATTAAGTCAATCTGGCCCCAGAGAGGGGACCCCAGGGCTCTCAAAGATCTTCACCATTTGGGGACAAGAATAATAAACAACCACTGAGCACTCGTGAGTTTGATACACTCTGCAGTTCTAGGCACTCTCTCAACCGAAAGGCTCTATCTACACACAGACACATGACAGTGTGTATCTCAGGCAACTACATGGGCATGTGAAGACTATTCTAGTGTGAGGTCAAGGTAGGAATCTGAGTATAGAAAAGGGTTTTAGAGAGTAAATTATGGGAAGTACGCCATTAACACACTCCTTTATTGCCCCCCGGCTGCAGCTTCAAGAACGGGGAGTTCAGAGTCTGTTTCGGTCGTTCACACATGCTCGGCATATTGAACCTCAGAAAATGTTTCTTAACTAGTGGAATGGCAGAAGATAGGATTTCTCATTGCCACTGGTACAAAGCATGTTCCGTGTTTTCTGTGAGAAAAATATAAACTGGAAATCAAGTTACAGATTCAGAGCATGGCAAGCCACTGTTGACTGTGGCCATCTCCATTTCCTTGACCCAGAAAGAGGAACCATGACTGACACCCTGTTCCTTGGTCCCAGTAGTTTGATTTTTCATAGCAGCTTTCTGAAGATACAATTCACACACCATAAGGCCACCCCTTTAAAGTGTAAACCCCCACTTTTCAGAATACACAGAGAGCAGAGCTACTGTCACCACACATCCTAAAATCCTTCTCACCCTCAATGACACCCTGCACCACTCAGAGTTCCCTATTCCTATGACCAGCTCCTGCAAGCACTAACCCACTTTCTGTCTCCATGGATTTGCCTATTTTTGCACATTTCTTACAAACTGAATAATATACTATGTATTTTTTTTCCCTTTGGTCTGACTTCTTTCACTAAGATCCATCCATGTTGGAGTAGGAATCAATACTTATTACCGAATAATATCCCATGGTGTGGTCACTCTGTACTTCATTTATTCATCCTTAAGTTGATGAATATTTGAATTGTTTCTACTTTTTAGCTATTAAGAATAGCACTCTTGGCAGATCTTTGGGGTGGATCTCTGTGAGTTCAAGGCCAGCTTGGTCTACAGAGCCAGTTCCAGAATGGCCATGGTTATGTAGAGAAACCCTGTCTCAAGAGAGAGAGAGAGAGAGAGAGAGAGAGAGAGAGAGAGAGAGAGAGAGAGCAGAGACAGTTCCACAATGGCCAGGGTTATGTAGAGAAACCCTGTCTCAAAAAAGAAAGAGAGAGAGAGAGAGAGAGAGAGAGAGAGAGAGAGAGAGAGAGAGAATGAGATAAGAATAGCGCTCTGAGCATCCATGTGTGATCATATGTTTTCATTTCTCTGGGGAGGACATCAAGGAGAGGAATTGCTGAGTCAGGTGATAATTACACTTTACTCTTTGAGGGAATTGGACTGTTTCCAAAGCAACTGCATATTCTTACGGTCCTCTGGCAATGCCCGAGCACCCTAGTTCTCCAGATACTCCCCAACCCTTGCCTGTCTCCTTGCTGGGTGTGCGTATGTGGTTGCTGAGAATCAAACCCAGGGCCTTGCACATGCTCTATAAGCCGTCTGCCGCCCGAGCCACATGCCTAGCCCTGTCTTTAAGGGCAGCCGTCCCAGCAATCCAAGTAGTCTGCGGATCTCCCGCGTGCCAAACCTGATTGTTTACCTTCTGGGTCCTGGCGGCCTGCGTGTTGATGAGAGATGATAAGTTGTGTAGACTGATAATTGTGTTATTCATGGTTGAGTCTTGGAGAGAAAATGTGGCTCCAGGTTCCCTAGAAGGAGGTTAAGTTTCCTAAATGCCCACCACACAGAACAAACCAGTGTTCCAAACTATGGGGTGTGGTGAGAATTTGTGATTTAGTGAAATATATGACCTTTCCTGTACTAAGTGGAAAGTCACGACCAAGAAATGTCTTGGTAATGTTTCACTCTGGAGCACTTTAGAACATTTTTCTTCATGTCAACAGAAATGTATGTTTGACAGAGCTGGGGATTAACAAGGCCACATTTGCCTTAGCAGCTGGAGGACGGTGTCTCTAGCCAGGCTACAGATTTTCTCTTGTGGCTCACTCAAGGTGATAGAGGCAATTAGCTGATGTAGACTGGTGGCCTGGGCTTCCCCGGTCCCCCTGGTGGCAAAGATGAGCTACAGTTCCGTTTAATTGCTCCCTGGGTTGTAATCTGCAGTTCACTGTAGACAGTCACATTTGGAAACTGAGTTTTCCTAAGTGACAAAGCACAAGGTCGGTGATCCTCAGGAGATTACAGAGGGTAAAAAACAAACAAACAAACAAACAAACCAACCAAAAAACAAAAAAAACCCATATTTTAAAGATGTGGTCTTATTTCTTGGGAGTGATTAGAAATCAGAAACCAAACGATCCTTTTTTCTTTTTTCTAAATCAGCTTGTTTTCCGGTGACTGCAATTGACTGATTTATGCACACAGTGAAATGGTGGTTTTCCATACGTCTAGTAATCAGTGCAAAGAACAGCATGTTTCTTCAGTGAGGCTGAGAAATAAGCTTCCTATGCAACAAGACCTCCACCATTATCATCTCGTATGGCGGCATTCACATTCATGTTCTCGTTGGAAAATCGTGTTATCCTCTCTCATTAGACAAACGTTCAACTCGGAATTATGCAACATGCTGCATGGCTCAGAAGATGAGAGTTAAAAACATAGTTTTGATGCATTTTTTCCTCCATCTGCTTTTAGACAATTAATTTGCAATTAATTGAGCTATGGATCAAAGCAGGCTTATATCTAGAAAATTCTCAGCCTTTCTTTTAAGTATTCATCCAATTAGAATACCTCTGGCTTGCGTGTAGATTTGTCATAAACCCCATGAAGCCTAAGTTTTACAGGCTTTCATCTGTCAGAGCACACTCTAGGCCCTAGATTAAAACTTCTTTTTAATTACATATTCTTTTTCTTACTCAGGTTTCCTAAATGCACAGGTTTCAGGCTTTACAAACCTAGGCTCACCCCTGTCTACAGAAGCCTCCCTTCTCTGTCAGCTGTTTTAAAAGCATATATAAACAGATGATTAAATTCATATGTTGCCTAAAATACACTAGTTCTTCAAGCTATTTAAAGAGATAACAAAGGAGAATGAAGGAGAAAGCCTTATATTCCTGTAGTAGTCAACCCCAAAACCAAGTTACTCACTGACCAGCCCCTAGCCGCAGACCTACAATGTGTCACCGAGAGAGTGGTTGAGGTTCGATCAATGCTCTGTCTCTGGAGATGGGGCTTTGATCTGAATTATGAAAAATAGAATTCTACTTTTCTTGGTGGCTCCATATCCTACCATGCAGGATGTTGCATTAAGCAGATGTGAATTTGTCTTACCTCATCTCCCACGCACGCACACCAGAGTTGGAGTTTTTTCAGACGTTAACAGGCCAACTAACTGGCTTTCCTACTCAAGAGATTCATGTCCTTTTAGGAAAGTGAGACGGTTTAAGAATGATAGGATGTCTGTGTGATCTTTGCGGGGATTGGACTATATCTGTTTGTCTTGTAGCCCCCAAGCTTTATGAAGGGTTGGTGTTCAGGACATATTGACAGCATGAATTGCCTCACAGTAGTAGCCTAGGTTTCTTTCTCTGGCCTCATGTATTAGTTGACTGCTGCTAATACTTTGATGGCGATCTTAATGTATAACACAAATGAGTATCCTGCTCGTGGAAGTCTGGTGGTGGAAATGGGGACGGAGGACAGACTGCACAGGGACACCACCCTGCCATCCTAACAGATGACTTTCAGTGTCAATCAGGATCCCAGGTGTGAGATAGAAGATGGGGACCTGGAGGGATGCAGAGAGGCTCACATCCCACAGGGAAGAATTTGGTCTGGGAAATGAGGGCCAATGGCCTCCCAGGGACATTTCTTCAGTATAGAGGGATAGCACACTGCCATCAGCTGGCCCTCCCTGCTGCACTGACACGTAGACTCGAAAGAGAGAGAGGACAGGTGATCCAGGAGAGAAACGATGTGGCATGTGAGAGAGGACGAGGACATAAAGGGTTTCTAGAACATCTGTTGGAGAGATGAATGGGAACGCAGTATGGGTGCAAAGTAAAAATAGAAGCAATTAATGTGGGGAATGTCCTTTGATCCTTTTGTGCAAAAACAAAGCAGCATGCTTTAAGCCTCCTCCGTTTTTCTTCTACAAAGCCTTCTGTTCTTTCCCATGCTTCACTCTGCCAGAGAGACTGTGAAAACCTTTCAGACCCTGTCTTCGCCTTGACTTTGAGTAAGATTGCTAGCTACATAATACTCAGTCTTGGGTGCTTGTCTTGTCCCCTCCTTGCCTTAGTGAGGTTACTCTGAGGAACTTTATGGCTATAGAAAAAAAAATACAGGGACCATACACTCAATAAATAGCTTGTCATCCATTAGCAGTGGATTTTAAAAAACATGTTACACTGTCAGTGACCCGAGAATTCTCAGAAATAAAATGTATTTCTAAAGGGGGAGTAATCACACCACCATGAAGGCATGCTGGATATAAAATCCTGCTGAAATACCTTCAAGTGAGTCAACCTTGGTGAGAAACAAATTGTTTGAGCAGTAGACTTAATGAACATGAGCTTTTGTCTTCCGTCACAGCAGGTGTGAAGTCCCAGGGCATCTGCTGATACACCTGAGCTAGTAGCTTCCTGAGGATGGTGAGAAATGACTGAGGCATTAAATAAGGCCAGGATAGTCTTGCAGTGCTTTCCCGCTGCCTGCAGGGGAGCCTCCAAAGGAGAGGGAAATGCAGGCATGAGTCCTGGAGTCTGTCTACTGAATGTCTTTTAACTTTCAAAGAACACTTAGCACTCCTGGAAGTGCACGTTGGCTTCCAGTAAGGACTGTCTTCCTCAGCAGATGCTGCCTCCTGATGATAAAGGCAAGGGCCAGAAAGGGAAGGGGGTAGTTGAGATGCAAATGGCCCTTTCTTGTGGCTGGCCTGATGGAGAGGAAGCCCTCACGTGTACAGCGCTGGGTATTAGGGGAAAATGATTCGAGAGCGTTTCCTCAAGTTTAGCTTTCCAGTTACATAGACTTAAACATCTCTCTCTTTGGAAATTATTTTGTCCTAAGTTGAGCTTGCCTTCATTAAATGCCTTTCCCCCTTAGACTCAGGGCTCATTGTAATGTATATTAAATATGGCAATAAAGTTCCCAGGGACAGAGTCCAGAGCTCAGACATAACTTCTTGTCTAGTTGTTCTTTCAGGCTTGGTTTCATCCACTAATGACTGGGCTGTGAAATTCACTTGGGTGTCCTACATATTAAAAAAAATCCAATCTCCTTATTATTAATCGTACTGATGAGACTGACTGCTTTCAGTGTTTATGATGTAATACCCACTTTGTAGAAAAGTAACCTCCCCAGGCCCCAAACGGACTCTCATTTTCTATCAGAAAGGTTGCTGACATATGATGATTTTGGAGGGGTAGGACTTTTTGAAGCCTTAGCTAGCTTCATTATTTTGATTTGTCACCCATATTAAGATGCCGACTTAGGTATGTATATTTTTAGATATGATTTGTTGATTCCCCAAATATCTGATCAATAAGAATAGAGCACTTGCAGTATGGCCAGCAATGTGCTGGCAGCTGTTAATTCAAACACATGCACACACACACACACACACACACACACACACACACACACACTACAGCCACAAGCAGGTCAGAGAAAGACACTGAGCTCGTAGGTTTGTTGGTTCTATCTTTTGGGGGATATGTCCATTGTATGTGACCTTGGGAATAGATTTCCTGAAGTTCTCTTCCATTGTCCCAGGTGACTGTGCTCATAGGCTGAGGCTGAGTCCCTGAAACCATAGCTCAACCTGTGACACATGCAGACTCTCTCCCTGACTGACTGAACCACTATTCTATGCTAGAAGCAGTGACATGGGGTTGGGGAGTACATGGTGTTCCCCAGGAATTATTGGAGGTTCCAGGGGGACTGGTAATTAGCAAGTAGAAAAAGCTTAAACATGAGAAGTACGAAGTAACATGATCTATTCTGTCTGGAGAGACCTATGGAGGTAAAGTTACATTTGAAGAGGGCATGGAGAGAGAGCTTAGTCAGCAAAGGGCCTCCATGCAAGCATGAGGCCTTGAATTCAGATCCCCATGGAGAGGATGAGGAGAAAAAGAAGGAGGAGAAAAGAAAACCCAGGTAATGGCAGTGTGCTCCTGGGTCCTCAGCTCTTGGGGAATGAAGACAAATGGATCTCTGGAGCTCACAGACGAGCCATTTAACCAGTAGGTGGACACTGGGTTCAGTAAGAGATCTTGTCTCAAAAAGTAATGTAGAGAGCAATTGAGGGAAACACCTGGTGTCAGCCTCTGTCCCCGACATATGTGAATGTGAGCACACATGAACACAATTGCACACACACACAGAAAAGTGTGCATGAAGCATGTGAGGAGGACAGAGCAAGTGATCCAGCTCTGTGTTGGGGGAGGGCATAATAAAGGGAAGGAACGTGAAGTGGTAATGGGTTTGGGGTGTTTAGAGAACCCCGGAAAACCCTATGTGGCCAGGGGAATGGCAGACAGCGCTGGACAGGACTACAGAGCCTCGAATAGAATAGACTGGGTGCCGGGGGAGGGATGGTTAGCCTGAGGGGAATGAAGACGCTCGGTGTGGAGGAGACATCTAGCAGGTGAAGGACAGAGACTAACATTAGCAAGTGTCCGGGCTGGTTTTGTGTGTCAACTTGACACAAGCTAGAGCCACCAGACAGGAAGGAGCCTCATCAGAGTTGAGGAAATGCCTCCATGAGATTCAGCTGTAAGGCATTTTCTCAATTAGCAATCAATAAGGAGGGTCCAGCCAATGGTGGGTGGTGCCATCCCTGGGTTGGTGGTGCTGAGTTCTATAAGAAAGCAGGCTGAGCAAGCCAGAGGAAGCAAGCCAGGAAGCAGCACCCCCCCCCCCCCCCCCCCCCCCCCCCCCCCCCCCCCCCCTAGCCTCTGCATCAGCTCCTGCCTTCAGGTTCCTGCCCTGCTAGAGTTCCTGTCCTGACTTCCTCCAATGACAGACTATGATCTGGAAGTGGAAGCCAAATCAACCCTTTCCTCCCCAACTTGCTTTCTGTTCACTGTGTTTTGTTGCAGCAGCAGAAACCAACCCTAACTAGGACAGTGAGATTTTACAGCTCTCTAAGAGAGAGGTGCTAGACCCTAGGTTGGGATGTGGATGTGAAAGACAAAGCTAAAACAGATGGGGGCCGTGGATGAGGCTTGACGAGAACAAAATCCTCTAGTATTGAGACTGAGGGCATGGTTCTGGAGTCTTGGGAAGCCACTCACCACAAGGAGGGAGGTGGAGTGTTAGAGAAGGCCAGTTAATCACGTAAAACCAGTGAGTTGCTGGGGACTGATTTCATGAAAGTGTATGAGTTCGTCGGATGAAGTGGAACGACAAGCTGTGAAGGTCACGGAGTGATTAAACCAATCATCACTTTGATCTTATTCCCATGATCAGAGACAGAGTTAAATGAACCCCTGTCAAAATGGCCCCGAACTCTGGTGGGGCTCCCTACGGAAGTTCATCTCATCCTAACTTCAATGTCCTACTCATTGCCTATCCCAGAGGGACTAAGGAGTACTAAGTCTGCATTCCCTGTAAATTCTAGTACCATTTCATGTCCTGGGAAATCTGACTTTCAGGTATCCCTCAACAAAGCAGTTTCTAGTGTAGACACAGCTTACATATCGATTCTCCCCAACACTCAAAAAGTATGCTCAGTGTCTACCCTCTGTCCAGAGGATTGACGTGATTAGGAAACATACGGAACATGAAGTGTTTCAATGTTTGCTAACAGAAATGTCCAGGGGTCATTTTGCTTATCCCGTAGTTATGAAGACTGGAATCTACTCACTCTTTCAAGCCCTTGTGAGGCGGGCCCACAGCCACCTCCTTGATTTAGCTGGTTGTTAAGAAGACTCTCATGACAAGCACAGCAGTGATGTGATTACAGACAGTTTGGGTTTTAAATTTAGTTGAAAAAAGGAATTGCAAACTGGGCATGGTAGCATATACCTTTAATTCCAATGATTGAGAGGCAGAGGCAGGTGGATCTTTGCAGGCAAACTGGTCTCCATACTGAGTTCCAGGCCAGCTGAGGCTACATAGTAAGACCCTGTCTCAAAAAAACAAAACAATAGAAATCTCAAAACAAACTTCCAAACACAAAAAGGCATTTTATTTCTCAAAAAAAATTTTTTTCCAAGAAATTAGTTGCAGGCTAATTTTTTGTTTTTATTTTCATCCATCTGGCCTTAAAAGTGTAAGAGACTGACTGGGTAGTCATATGGTGTAAGACCAGGGGACCAAGCCCAGAGGGGCTCTGGGAAGAGCCCTGCTTTGTGACGGGTGGAACCATGGTTCCTGACCAGTCGGAGACATTCCAGGTGCCATGGGGACACAGAAGGCACTGAAGAATATTTTCAATTTTCCAGAAAACACTAATATGCTCGACATTGTGCAAATTCCTACTGTTAACTTGCCCAAACTTATTTAGTAAAGGGATATGGAGTAAAGAAACATGTAGGCATTTCTTTTGGTTTAGGGGGTGCCATAAAAACAATTACAACAACAACAAACACACACACACACACACACACACACACACACACACACACACACACAAATCCAAGGCACCAGGAGTGTTATGAGCGGAGCGAACTTGAGGGTCATGGGAGTAAAGCCTAGCACCTTGAGATTGTGGAGACAGGTAAATCTGACCTTCGCTGGGGTCATGGACCAAGGTCATTAGATAGGGTCTCCTAAGAAGAATGTGACCTCAGCCTGAAGAAAGGTATGTCCCGCTGAATCTCATAGCTAGAGGCTCTGATTACTAGTCACAGCGCAGTGTTTCCTCACTGACGTAGCAGGCCACTTCTTGAAAGCAGTTTTGAGGGGCTGGGCACACACTTTATCTGCCGGTGCAGCTCCAGGAGCAGTTAGGTCCAGGGACCTCTGTTAACTTCATTCTCTCCACCCTACAGAAAAGATTAGCATTGGCAGGCTCTCCATGACCTCTGAAAACTGCTCTCTTTTTGTCTTCCAGTAAAAAGTTTCAGACTGATGTGGATCACTAACCTAGTTCTGGACCAACTGTTGAGGACATTTTTTGTTGGCTCATCACATGTTCCTTCTCAGGTATTCCATCCCTGGATTTTTCTGGTCCTTCGGGACTCCAATGTCATTTTTTCTCCACGGTTCCACATGTGGCACTACTTGGCTACCCTACCTTATTTCTTCCCAATACTCATCACAGTTAGGAATTTGTGGTTTATTTGCTAGTTTGTAAGTTTATTTTTTGCCATTGACAGCAAAATGGAAGCTCCACAAGAGGTTGTGTGTCTTGCTTTAGTGTGCCAAGAAAGGTTCCCGAAGAATGTCTGTGAGAAAAGCAGATGAAGCTCTGTCTTACAACAAGGGAGCGGAGCACCCCAGCCTTCCTGAGGAGCTTGGCAAAATCATCCTCTGTATGGACAAGGGAGCCGAGGAGCAGTTCCCCAAGCACAAGGGGATCTAGACAGCCACAGTGGATTGCTGGTTGTTCCGGGTTGGATGCAATGACACTTCCTGTCTAGCTCAGCATCTTATCTACAGGTCCAGATTGGATTCAGTTTCTTGCTGTTAAGTAGACACTGTCACTGGTACAATTAATATTAGCTGCAATTGGTAATTCAGAGCAATTTTTATGGAGATGGGGAACTATTATGAATTCCTAATATTCATAATCCCCCAGAGCACTCCTGTTCTTTAACAGCTCATCTCCAAGTCACAGATGTGCTCTGTGGGTCTTAGTGTGACTATTAACTCACAGGCTCGGGCTTATAAGTAAGCTCTTAGGTTTCAAGCCTTGCATCTCACTCATGGGCGTTTCTTATCTAGAGGACAGAAAGCAATTTTGGTAGCACTTAACTTAATTGGTTTGTGACCAGACAAGGACCCTGGGCCTACTTACAGAGCATGGGCAGTGCACCTTGCTTCAACAGTTCTAGAAAGTTCTTATCCTTTAAGTGCAATCTCTCCTTCAATCAGCCGTTATTTCTGAACCGCTGTTTCTGCCCACTAAATGAGGTTTATGGAGCCTAAATTGCACATCACTGATAAAGATTCCTAGACAATCAGAAGGCTATGTGTTATTGGGAAAAATGTGTTGGATTTCTGATCTGGCTCGCCTGTTCACACATTTCTCCCTTACTTGTGGAGTCCCATGCATTTACATGGTTTTTGTACCACATTTTCCAGCCTGCATTTGCATGTGTCCAAAAATACTATTTTAAAAATAGGACTTTTCTTGTTTGTCTATTTATTCCAAGTAGACCTTACCCTTCTTTGTGAGTTGGGATATGAGAAGAAAGCTCTCTATATAGACATCATGTTGACGTTGCCCTGTTCACTGTGGGGGTTTCCTTTATCTCAGTTTCCCTGTCTGTCAACTGGGGAGGAAAGGCCTTTGGTCCCTTTGAGTCCACCGAACCCAGTATGCCTGCCTTAGGTGCGTCTTGATCCTAAAGAGCACTTTCTAGTCACACCTGAAGTGAGGCCTTTTCCTGGGCTGTTTTTTTTTTTTTTTTTTTTTTTTTTTTTTTTCCTGGCCTCTGTGTCTGCCTCTTTAGATCTGGGGTCACATGGAAATTTCTCTGAAGGCTCCTGGGAAAATGAAAGCCCGTCTCTCAGCCGAGGGAATTTCTACTTTCCCAGGAGAAGCACCTGTAACCATTCCCAAACAGGTACAAGGGCTTTTGCTTCTCAGTTGTGACATCAGACTGCATTGAATTTTCCCCCATTTATTTATTTATTTGTTTGTTTGCTTGTTATTTATGTGTAGGGATGTGAGTGTGCCACTCACTGTGTGTGTGTGTGTGAAGATCAGAAGACAATTTTTGGGAGTGAGGACTTTCCTTCTACCAAGCAGGTCTCATGGATTAAAGTCAGGCGTTTGAACTTGGTGGCAAGTACCTTTAACAACTGAGCCATCTTGCCAGTCCCCAGATTCTAGATTTTGATGACACTAGCCAATGGTGCTCATGGCGCTTATGGGGGATATAAAACCTATTCTTATGTGAGGTGACCCAGGGGACATGGACCACCTTTCTAGGGACATAACTAGAGTGAAAGACAGGTAGGTCAGGTCTGTGACTTCAGTTTACATTTGAAGGGTGGGAGATGGTGAGTCACATAATTAGTTTTATAGCGACTGTCAACCAGTCCAGGGATTACAGTCCCTGGAGAATGATAGCAATTAGTGTATACAGCCACCGGGCAACACGATATTCAGGGTGCGTGTGGTTTCTCACAGTGAGTTTGTACCTGGACAGGTCTCTTGAGTGGCTGTTTCCCAAGATCGTGGTTGTTAATAGCTTTGACCTGACATTTGTACCTTGAGCAAAACTGAAATGGGCAGCTGAAGACTAATTATGCTAAATACTCCAGCAAGCATAATTATCAGTGTTCCGGCAGGGGCACAGAAAGGAGCGCCGTGGTGTGTCCTGCTCTTTTTGTTTTTTCTTCCGTCTCTGTCTCCTCTCAATCCTCAGCTCTTCATTTCAGTCTTACTTAGTGAAATTGAAGCCTTATCCTAAGGGGTTCTTTCTCTCTCTTTTCCCCCTCTCTCTTTCCTTTTCTTCTCTCCTTCTTTCCTTCCTCCCTTCCTTTTTTCTTTTCTTTCTTTTTCTTTTGCATAGTCTGTGTGCAAAAATTTGAGTGCCTTCATTTCCATGCAGTTTTAAATGCTGGTTTCTGCTCTGCTAGAGTCTTTCCAGTGGGAGATTAAAGAGATCACAGAGAAAGCAAGCTCCAGTTTTGGGGGGCTTCTGCGTAAGAGCCTCCTGACTTTGTGCTAAGGGCCACCATGTTGAAAGAAGCACAGCTTTGCTTGGTGATGACATTAAGTGCAGAGGCAAGCAGGAGCCTGTGCACATATGTTCCTGCAAAATTTGTTGGTTTTTTTTTTTTTTTCAAGTCAATAACAAAATTGAGAAACAAGCTTTTTCCAGCAAATGCTAATTATAACGACACCCTTCTTGCACAGGAGCAGAGCAGACACACACTAGACGGGTGAGCTGTGACTGACTGGGGATCACGGTTGGCGCCGCTGACAGGGCAAGTGGAGGACCGTGTAGGCGAGATTATCTAGAAAATCCCCGGCTTCCGAAGCTGCAATCCTTTAAGTCGGCTGTGTTTAAATGCAGCTGTACCACTGATTAGATGTCAGCACTGGAGCGCACGGAAGAGCTCTGTTTAGTGATTAGCTCAATGGACCAATTCTCCTTCAGATGCTCACACCGAGGGAGGTTTTACATACAAATATGGAAACAGGTCTGCCATCTTCCTAGTGTCGCAGGGACCGGGGGGGGGGGGGGGGGGGGGGAGCAGCGCTCAGGCCACAGAGTCCCTCCCCACTCGCTGCTTTTTCTCTGGCTTCACCTCTGAGGGAAAGATTGTCGTGACCAAGAGTGTGACACAGCCACAGGCTTTGGTAGGAACACGTTTGTTTCTCACTGTCGTCCGTGAGTGGATCCCTAACTCCTGGCCAGAGTGAGTCCATACTCATTCCAAGTGTTGGGGCCACACTCCTTGCTACAAAGACTGAGCAGAAGAGGGGAAAACCGGAGAGAATCTCTACATCTCATATCCCCGGATCTTTAAAACAGTAAATGATGAGCAGCTGGCTTATTAGAGGCATTCACAGACGGCCAAGGCAGTTAACAAGGACTAGAGCTCCAGCCTAACCTGTGGCACAGTAGGCAGGCATGTCTGCAGTTAGCAGAGTAAGGTCTGACAGGAGACAGTCCGGCGCAGTGGTAAGGGTTTTCAACAACAGGTTGATATGAACATCTGCAGAGGCCAGGACAAGAGAACAATGGAAGTACAGTACAAATACTTAAGTGTTTAGAAATGGATAAACAAGATATATTCCACCTCTTCCTTGACAATAATCCCATAAAGGCCTGCAAGGCAAGGGCCGCTTGAGGAGTTCATGTCCTCGAGTCTATTACCCACCTCTTTCTTAGCCTTGGCTCCTTTCCATTGTGTGAGCCCTCTGCCCCAGATAACACCAGCCAGCAAACAGTGTGGATCTGTCACCAGTGGGCTTCCCAATGTTTAATCACTTGAATATTGGATCACTTGAATAACGGTTTCACATCCTTCATGACAAGCCAGATACCTTCAGAGTGGCCAGGGGGAGATGGGCCACTTCCACAAGCTGAAAGGGGCAGCTCTGGGCATGCCTGACTCATTCCCTGAACTCACAGGTCAGATCCCTCACATCTTAGGAACAACACAGGGTGGGTAGCAGAGTGTCCCCTGGGAATTAAAGTCACTGTGCTCCATGGAAGCTCGAGCAGTGATCTCTAAGCCACATCTTGCTGAATGGCTAATGAGAGCTGAAGATAATGGGTTAACCAATGACCTTAGGAGCTGTGTGCAGTTCCCCCGACTATGTTCATTCTGCAACTGCAAACAAAATATTTAAAAAACAATAATCTCTTTCTAATGTTTCTTATTAATGTGATTTTAGGTTCTTTTTTATGGCACGTTGCTTCTGCCTGCTTCACTGTAGGCCCTGCTGCCATTTTTACAGCAATTTGGAGCCCACCACCTGCTTCCAGTACTTTCTTGGCCTGTGACCAACAGATAGGTTTTTTAAAAATTACTGAGAATAAACCCTGGACTCAACTTGTAGGCATTTCTCAGGAAATTTAGTGTGGCAGGTGTTCTGAAAGAGTATCCATTGCCAAGTTTACTTTGTTCTGCACTGATTCCCTTTTAATCAGTTCTAGTGATCACATGATAGCCCTGACCTAGGAGCTCAAGTGTGATACACAGAGCATCTTTGTCTGACGTGCAGTTTTTGAAGGGGGTACCGTCCTTGGTATGACTCCTCGGGCTTTGATAGCTCCATGTGTATCTAAGTTCTCACAGCTCTTCAGTGGTTTCCCACCGTTGTCCAGGAACTAGTGCCCCGAGAAGAAACCAGTAGCATGGAGGGTAAGATGTCAAGGCCAAGCACCGATTGTAACTAGTTGGTGTGCATTTCTAGTTCATTTTCTATTTCCAAAAACGGGACTGAGAGAAGTCAACTTTCTTTGTGTGTGTGTGTGTGTGTGTGTGTGTGTGTGTGTGTGTGTGTGTGGTCTTGCTCAAAGTGATCCTGTGATCTAGAGAAGACAAAAATCATCCAGTTCTCACACTGTCAATACTTGAGATAGTTGTAGAGGTTAAAGTCACTTCTGTTTTAAAGCTGGCTTGTGGCATCAGTGTGACTCTTGGCCAAGCTACCCAGTCCTTTTCTCTCTAAAATGTTTAGTAGTTTTCCACCTCATGCAGATACATCCCCGGTCAGGAAGTGGCCCTCTAGTAACCATTTCTTACAGTATTGAATTGGACTTTGGTTCTCACAGAGCAGTTTTTACCAGCTTTACAAACAGATCACAGCTCCGAGTAAGCCCATGCTGTAGGCTTCTCTTTTTCTGTGGTGCCTGCCTGCCTCTCCCAACCAACACATACCAGTTGGCCTTGGTCACAGTCACCGATGCTGCTCCAGTCCCTGCCGCCCACATGGGACCAGCAGGCATCAGTGAGTCCCGGACCAAGCCCTCAGCCTTGTGTGGTGAAAACAGCCTGGATCCACAACCTTCCTCAACTGCTAGGCAGCAGGTTTGAGGAGGGATAGGTGCCAAACATGCTGCTTTCACTTTCTTTTCATTGTGAGGGATTTCTAACTCAGGAGCCTGAGCTGAAAACAGGTCTGTTTAGGGCTGTAACATTTCCTGCAACGATGAAGGGGTCAAAGGATGGCACAACCCACACCCTTTGCAGGGGGCGTTTGATGTCTCTTCCCTTCCTGTCCTGTTTCTGGAGGAAGCCCCACTCTCTGGAAGGAAGAAGGAGGGGTACTTCCTGTCTAAACTCTTACCTGCTTTGTAACCTTGGACAGGATATTCATCCTGACCACGTGTCAGATTTCTTGTCTGTAACAGTTAGCATCGCAGATTACAGGGAGGTGATGAGCCGTAAGTGAGGCGATGATGGTGAAGCTGCCAGGTTTCTCTTTGACGGCACTGACCAGTTTACGAACCACAGCTATCCCTGAAGCTACATCGTCTGTAACGTCAGACTCACCTACTCTTCTTTCCTTGCCAAACTATTTTTTTTTTAAATCTTCCTACTTTGCTTGTTTCTCACACTGTAGACCTGGATGTTGTAGAATATTATTGTAAGGTGTGCTACGTTTGTTTATGTTGCATTTGTTTAACTCTGTGAAGCTGTGTTACTGTGCCTGTGTAAAACACCTGATGGTCTAATAAAGATCTGAATGGCCAATAGTGAGGCAGGAGAAAGGATAGGCGGGGCTGGCAGGCAGAGAGAATAAATAGAAGGAGAGATATGGAAGGAAGGAAAAAAGACAAGAGAACAGGGAGAGGAGGATTCTAGAGCCCAGCCACCCAGCCACCCAGCCACCCAGCCAGCCACAAGTAAGAGTGAAAGTAAGTTTACAGAGGTAAGAAAAGGAAAAAGTCCAGAGGCAAAGATAGACAGGATAATAATAATAATAATAAAAAGTTGGCAAGAAACAAGCCAAACTAAGGCCGGGCATTTATAATTAAGAATAACTCTCCATGTGTATTTATTTGGGAGCTGGATGGCAGACCCCTCAAAGAGCAAAAGAGCAAAAATAACCAACTGCACCTGGATAGGAGCAGTGGACAGAAACCCGGGTACAGCCTGGGTACCACCCTACTTAGAAACATCCTCTGGCAAGCACATTAGTCCATTATCTTAAAATGTAGCCACACTTAGATTCTCAGGACACAGGCAGAATGCAGCCAAATTGTTTACTAGGAGATAACAGAAGTGGCCATTAGCCTAGTTCCCGATGGAGTCCTTCCTCCTCTCTGAAATCTTGTGAACCACGTCTTCACTGGCCATACGACTTTGGCATTTTGTTCTTCCAAAATATCACCGTAATGGCTTGGTGTGGAGGTTTGCATGTAGTGGGCCCCTGTAATCTCACAGGGAGTGGCACTATTAGGAGGTGTGGCTTTGTTGGAGGAAGTGTGTCACTGTGGAGGCGGGCTTTGAGGCCTTTTTTTGCTCAAGCTCCCCTCAGTGTGACAGTTGACTTCTTGTTGCCTAGAAGATGTCACACTCTCAGCTACAGCACTACATCTGCCTGCATGCTGCCAGCATCCCCATCATGATGATAATGGACTGAACCTCAGAACTGTAAGTGAGCCACCCGACTAAATGTTTTCATTCATAAGAGTTGCCATGGTCATGGTGTCTCTTCACAGCAATAGAGTCCCTAAGACTCCTGGTAAGCTCTTCTTAAAGTACTCCAGGATGTTTCTAGTCCAAGAATACAAATTCTTCCATATTTCTCTGAGGTCCTAGAACTGTGTGGGCAGCCTCATTACCACAATGGCCCCACCTCTCCACACTGTTTGAGGTTTGAGGTAGGGAGCTCCCAGCACCGGGAGCTTGAGCTAGCTTCCTCCTCATTATTTAGCCCAAGGTTCCAGCCCATGGAATAGTGCCACCTTCATTTCAGGGGATGTCCCCACCTCAATTAACTCCATCTAGAAACTCTCTCACAAACATGTCCAGAGGTTGGTTTCCATGGTGATTCTACATTCTCTCAGGTTGGTAATCAGTGATTTTGTGTTCTTTTTATATCCAAACACTGTGGAGAGCTGATGCAGATTACTAGAATCTCTCATAAAGCAGGAAAGAAACTCACCACCTGCTCCAACCACTTCAAGTTATAAAACGGCATGCTGAGCCCTAGACTGCCCCTACAGAGCCAGTAGCAGTTAGCTGGGACTGGCACACTGTCCACTAAATTCTCCTAATGTCAACATTCACTGTCTTCAATGTTCCTGGACTGCAGTCAGGCTGAGATGAATGTGAGGCTGGGGCGGTTGATGTACTCACAAGGATGCCAGAGTGTGTTATTGCAAAGGGTTTCCTTTCCTTAGTCTGAAGTCTGGCAAATCCCCTTAGTGACCTCTGAGAGATACTCAAGAAACAAGAAGCCCCAGCCCAGAAACACTTGCAGGTTAAAAGAGGCAGGAGCCCAGCACTTCTGAGCTGTTTACTTGGTTTGAAAGGCAGGGAGGTGTCTTCACACTCTTTCCAGGGCTGTAATCCCATAAATTGACGAGATCCTCTGGAGTTTGCCTTTGTTTGGGAGTTTCAAACTCCTTTATCTGTGGCCCATCAGAAGCTGCCTGGCACACAGACTGCATTCGCATGCAGACACTTTGATGGATCTTGTATTCTTTCTGAATGCACGCGCCTGAATAGTTCTCAGGTAACCATTCACTGACCGTCCACTCTCCATGTTTTTAAACAGCAGCTCTATTCACAGACCTTTAGTCCTTTCCAGAGAGATTTGCTGGTAACTTTGTCAATGAGGAGGACAATGTGATTTTGTATTTTTTGTGAGACTTGCCAGGTTGCTTTGTGTTGTTGAGTGGGGTATCTCACTCGGGCACTTCAGTGCAGATTCCTGCAGATCTGTAGGTTGAAATGGGAAATATTCCAAGTGGTGGGTTAACAGTGTAACCCCATCTCTGCAGCTGTTTTCACACGTCGTTGTCGGGCAGTGGAATCATGTCAATGCTGAGGCCTCTGAAGGTTGAGTCAAAGGGCTGAGATTAGGAAATGTCAAACTATAGACAAAATCCTTGTCTCAATCTATGCCTCCTGATAAACACCCCTTCCAGTCCATTATAAGCACTTTTTAAAAAAATTTTTTTAAAGTGGTCGGAAAAGCAGAAAAAAATATTTTATAGCATATGAAAAATTAGATGAACCTCAGGCCCCATTGCCAATAAGCTACGTGTAGTGGGTAGCCATCCCAGCATTGGCCTGGAAGTTCCAACCCCCATTGAGGCTTCGGTAATGGTCACACCCACAAGGCAGGGTGGAGGAGGAAGCAGAAGAACCAGCATCGAGAGGAGGTCTCTCTCATGGTGCTGGGATGCTGGACGCAGGAGGTAGACCGGCAGAGTTCTCCAGAGAACACCGCCGGACTGCGTGATACCTTTGCCAGACCCTGCAACCTATCCCTCATTTGTAAGTTACCCCACAAAATAAACCTCCCTTTTAACTACGTGGAGTGGCCTTAATAATTTCACCAATATCTATGTGTTATTGGGACACACCCTCCTTTACGTGTGGCTCAAGCTCATTTTTGCATTACTGAGTTGAGTGATTGCTATAGCCATCCTATGGCTCACAGAGCCTAAAACAGAGGCGATTCATTCATCAAACACCCACAGGTACTGTTTCTGTGCCAGGCACTCTGCTAAGCATTGAAAGTTGAAGGATATGAAAAACAACCCTTCCTGGAGGGCTCAATTTGTCAGTGTGGAGTAAGGTAAATGGAAAGCCCATAATGAGATGTATGGAAAGTGCCACAGAGGAAAGACAGCCTCTCCTGGGGGCGGGGACCCGACAGTCCTGCCCGTCAATAGACGTGGGGCTGTTAGTAGCTCTAGCATCTCACACACTGTGCGCTTTCTGTTATTTCTCACCAATCTCCCTTCCTATGCACGCTTTATTTGGTCGTATAGTAGTTAGTCTTACCCGTGGGGGATACGTTCCAAGACTCACAGCAGGTGCCTGAAAGACTGGGATATACTCAACCCTGTAGATACAGCTATGTATCACCTCGTGATGGGGAGGAGGGGGGTGTTACTTCCTGGAACGTGTTGCGAGGCAACCTCATCATCGTAATACCATTGCAGAGTGTACTTACATAGATAACAAAGTCTCCAACACCACTAGGTAGTGTAATCTTAAAATAAATTTAAAAAAAAGATTTATTTGGATTTTATGTGGATGAGCATTTGCCTGAGTGTATGTGTACTCCACGTGTGCCAGGTGTCTGTGGAGGGTGGAAGAGGGCATTGGGTCCCCTGGAACTGGAACTACAGGCAGTTCTGAGTCACCACGTGGGTGCTGGGAACAGGATCTGGGTCCTCCTTGAGAGCCGCAGTGCTTGTGACTGCTGGGCCACTCTCCTAAGCAGCACAACCTGTGTGTGGTCTGCTCTAACCACAGTACCAAAAGGCACAGGACTCTACTGTGTTGTTCCTATACATCGTCAAATGAAGCTTAGTGTATCAGTTACGCACAATAAGAGGTCAACAAAAGTAAGCGTACTAAACTAGGACACATAGAAAAATACACTGAATGAAAGTTACTTAAAACATGAATTTTTATTTCGCAATTTTCCCACTTACCGTTTTCAGATTGCAGTAACTGGAACCGTGGGGAGAGAAATGCAGATGGGGTGCTGTGCTATTCACAGCACAGATAACTTTCAGCTCCACTTGTTTCTCAGCATTGTGAGTAGGGGGAGGGTGGTGTTGACATCAAGTGTCGATGCTGGACTGAGGGACTTGGACAGACACTTCTCTCCTAAGCTTTACTTGCCCCAACTACGGGATAAGCAACACCTGCCTGGGAGGGGTTTGAGAAGGTTCAGTGTGTCAAACACTCAATGAAGTCTAGTGCTGAACCACAGGAAGACAGGCAGTGTGGGACCACGATGTCCGCATCCTTCTGTCTCGCTTGCTGACTATTCCCTGGCTCTTCCCCCAGGCAACAATCTATCAGTTATAGGGATAGTGGGTAGAGAAGCGAAAGAGTCAGGAGCTCAGGTTAATGCTGCTGGGAACTACTTCCTCACGTGGAGCACGGACAAGAGTACTGAGGCGTTGGATCACAAGCTGTCCCACACACTGGGTAGATTTAGCAGACTTAGTTACATTTTATTCTATAAAAAGATTCAAGTCTGAATATGGAGGTTGGTCAAAATAGGTCAAAATAGTTTTGATGGTATAAAAGAATGAGGAGGGGCTGGAGCGATGCCTCAGAGGTTAAGAGCACCGACTAGTTTTCCAAAGGTCCTGAGTTCAATTCCCAGCACCCACATGGTGGCTTACAACCATCTGTAATCCTCTGGCACCCTCTCCTGTATACATAATAAATAAATAAATCTTAAAAAAAAATGAGGAAAAGAAAGCTAGAACCACGTGACCGAGGCGGAGCTGGAACAGCGGACAGCAGTGGTGCCTTTCTACCATGTTCCTGGAAAAAGCTGTTGTGTGCACTAACAGACGTGCAGTAACTGGCCCCTGAATGGACACATGGGACGATGCTCCAGGAGAGAGGTCAGCACGAGAGTGTTCAGCAAAGGTGCTAAACATCACGTTCGAGAAGGTTTCGTCCTACAGGTTATGATGGCATAGAGGGAAGGATCTGAGCACGTAGCTGATCAGCAAGAGGTTTTATTCTAACACAAGTATTTCTTTGTGTTGGGGAGTGAGGGTGTGTGTGTGCGCCACAGTGTGCATATGGAGGTCAGAGGACAACTTTTAGGACTTGGTCCCACCTCTTTCCTTGCTGACATAGGATTTTCCTGCTTCTGTTTCGCAGAGTAGCCCAGGCGAGTTGCCTGGGAGCTTCCGGCCAGTTCTCCGTTCTCGGTTTCTAGCTTTAGGAGTGCTGGGATTACAGACGTACGCCACGATATCTGGCATTCAGTGTGGGTTCTGTGAATCAAACTCAGACCATCAGGGTTTTGTGACAAGCACATTTACTCGCTGGGACGTCTCTTCACCCCCAAATGAGGTTTTCAAAGCCATGGGAAACAAACAGAAAAGAGAAACCAGCATGAAGTTGCAGAAGAGCCGAAAGGGGCAATAACAAAGCACAGAAGTAGGAAGTGCAGGGAGACAGAGGGCTGGATCCAAGAGTCATTGTACTATTAAAGGAACTGGCAAACGGACACAAGAGTTTTGTTGAGTTTTAAAACAACAACAACAACAACAACAACAACAACAACAACAACAAAAATAGGATCTTAGGCTGGACGGTGGTGGTGGTGGTGGCGCATGCCTTTAATCCCAGCACTAGGGAGGCAGAGCCATGCTGATCTCTGTGAGTTCGAGGCCAGCCTGGTCTCCAAAGCGAGTACCAGGAAAGGCACAAAGCAGAAACCCTGTCTCGAAAAACCAAAAACCAAACAAACAACAAACAAACAAACAAACAAACAAACAAACAAAAAACCAGGATCTTACTATGTAGGTGAGGCTGGCCTTGAACTCACAGAGATCTGCCTATCTCTGTCTCCTGAGTGCTAGGGTTACAGGTGTGTGCCACCAGGCTGAGCAAGGGTGTAGCAATGTGTTGAGCTGGATCTCGGGCCTCCCAGAGCTCATTATACACAGACAAAATACATACAGAGGACAGATGAGAACCAGAGAGGCAAAGGGCAGAATCTGGGAATGTGCATATTCTGGTGCACACAAAGGGCCAAGAGCTAACAAGAAGAGGGTTGTTTAAAAAGCCCAGGTTGGGTGAGGTGGGTGCTGCACACTGTGATCCTAGCACTTGGGAGGTGGAGACAGGAGGGTCATGAGTCCACAGTTATAGGAGACCCTGTCTCAAGTGACAAACCCACCAACCCCAGACATCGGCTCTTCAGAGACTGGGTGGGTGGGTCAACAGAACCAGGGGAGGCAGCTTAGAGCGTGCGGAGAGGAAGGGGATAATTGACTTCCAGTTCATTGAGCACCTTTGAGTGTGAATGTCCTAGCAGAATATTAACATTCTGGTGCTTTTGCAGCCCAGCGGGTCAGCAGGAGGGGACACCCCTCCAACACTTTTCATGATTCCATGGAGACACACTGTTCAGCCATGAACTTGGATTTCATAAGCACCAGCCTAGGGAAAGAGAACAGCTTATCATAGTCTCCTCCTCTGGATCCTTGCTGGTTCATTTGCCCAAGGCCCTGGCTTCTTGTCTATTCCCGAGAGAGAAACCAGGTATTACCCTGTGAAGGAATACCTAAGATAAGCAGCTATAGCTGGGAACGGTTAGTAAATCATGATCCCAACCAGCAGAGGCTATGCCACCCAACTGAAACGAAAAGGTAACAAATAGTACCTCTGCTCTGTGCATCAGGCAGTTAAACATCTTTCTGGCTGTACATAAGGCACCATGAGCTAGACAGAATACCCCAGAGGCATTTTTTTTTATTGGTTGGAACAGCAAGAAATAAAGACTAAGATAAATTTAATATTTAACTCTAAATCTTTAGTCTCCCTCATTAGCTAACCTGCCCGAAGCCATACTGCTGTAAATTAAACTGCCTCTACTGGTGTGTTGCCAAAACGCACATGCGATGAATGTTAGGACTGCTCATTCTAACACCCGATCACGTGAAAACCAAAAAGTAACCTGTTTGCCATCTGGAGAGGCCATTAGGAAGGGTGGTTAGAAAAGTAAGCTGTTACCTTCTTCTGGAAGTCAGAGTTAGAAGGCCGGTGCTGTCGTCGGGCCCCAAGCTGGGCTTGGTGGACTGTAATCCACAGAGCTGAAAGCAGAAAGTGTTCTCTGGACCTCATCACAGGCAGTATCAGGGAAGCTGGTGTCTGGTTCTCTGGTCCAAGCATTGCCAAAGTCTCATTGTCCAGAGGATGAAGGAGATGCCTCTGCCGGGGGAAGCCAACGGAGATACAGTAATGCCTTGTGTGGAATGCCACGGAAAAGGCCCCACAGGCTGAATTGCAGACAGGCGAGCCGCTGTGCCTGGTTAGAGGAAGTCCTCATGTGAGCAGCTGGTGGAAATCAGGTTTGATCCTCTCTTCACCTTTAACACGTCTGCCACTGTCTGCATTTGCATGTGTGACAGAAAATAAGAGCTCTGGGTCTACAACCACTTACGGGGAGCGCAGACTGCTTATTATGCAAGAAAACCCTTTAAATGGTACAAAGGGTTAGTTGCATGTACCCTTGTGGGGAATGTTTGTGCTTTGTATCCTGGGCACAGAATTCCTCTATTCGGAAAGGAAAACAAAGCAAGTGAAAATGCAAACAGGAAGAGAAGTCACATTAAATTACATCTGTGCTGAAGCGCAAACCAAGACATGTTAAAGTACTGGAAAGCTTATTTGCACAAATAGGAGATCACAAGGGAGCAAGATGCCATCTTTATTTCAGCTTTCCCACCTCTGTCAGGATGATGGCACCAGAGACAGATGCATCCTTCCACCCGTCAACCTCACCTGACTCAATTCTGGAGGTATCAGCAGGCTGAAGTCTTTATCTAAATTGTTCTATTATTAATAAAAACTTGGGAGTCAGATATTGGGGTAAAAACCCGATAGAACAAAAAAGCGGCAGAGGAGCGACAGCTGACCTCACTCCAGCTCCCCATGAATCTTTCTAAGCCCCTCCCTACTCTTTCCCGAGCCTCTCTATCGTATCGTATCCTGGGTCCTCCAAAATCTCTATGGCTAATTCCAGTCAGCTAGTCGTTGACGCCACCCCCTGATTTGAGGTTGACTTTATTAACTGTCTGGGGGTGTCACAGTACGATCAAAGATCCTGCAACAGGAGGCTTGCTCTACGTTGAGCACTGGGATTAATGTACCTTAGTGCCCCAGCAACACCCAGACCAAGTACAGCACTGTCTGTGGGGCTGTGGTCGGGCATCGGTAGCTTTTAATGCTCCCCAAATGCTTCCAACAGGAGCCGAGTGTGAAATTCACTACATTTTCCGTCCTGCTCACTGCAGGATTCACCTGGGTACTTAGAGGGGCCCTGGACCAAGTCAGAAGAGTGTCCAAAAGTTCCCTCAGGTGACTCTCATATGAAACCCTTTGGCTTTAAACAGACCCTTCAAGTGAGGTTTCACAGCCGCCATTAAGAACAGCCTCATTAAATCTGTTGTTCTAGGCCTTCTCCAGACCTACTCAATCAGAAATGGGATTCACCTGTTTTCGTAAGTTCTCGGGGTGATTCATGTCCTCACAGTATTTGAGTCCCACACCCTAAAACTTCACCTCAACTCCCACAGAGAGTCCTTTACCCCAGGAAGGTGGAGTTTACAGTCCTGTGCATATACAAACACCGTGACGTAATAGTCAGGTTACACTGGGCACCAAGAACACGATTTTGAACAGTGCAAAGGGCCGTAGGCATGCTTGTGGCTTGTGTCATGTGCCCAGAATCTATTACAAAACAAACCCAATCAACCAACAATGCTGAAAGCAGGGAGAGACTCGACCCTGAGCTTTATTTGTGCTGAAGTGTAAAGTAGGGCATGTTAAAATACAGAGAGCTGACGTGGACAAACAGCAACATACAAGATGGGTAGCACCGACTGCAGGTGTTCTGAGGCCCCTGCCCGAGGCCAGAGGAGAAGGCTTTCACAGGGCCAGATTGGATGGCTCCTGTGGGGCCATATTTGGATGCTGCCAGTGTTAGCTGGCAGCTCTTGATTGGTACGTCTTTTGCTCCTAGATTATGACTGTTTAGGTCCAATGGGTTTTGTCATGCTTATGTAGGAACCCAGGGCACTGGGTTAGTCTAATGCCAATTAGTTAATGCTAGATACTATCTCCTAGATGTAATTATTTCATCAGAACCTCCCCCCCCCATACCTTTGAATGTCAGGAAGAGTAGGGTATGTAAAAATAGGAAGGAGTCATAGTATACCTAAGTGTTGGGAGTCAGCCTTTGCCAGGTTTGTATTTTCACTCATGTTTAGTCTTGGAATGATGGAAACAAATCGGCAGGTATGCTGCTCTCCAGACAGTGACGGTCAGAAAAGAAACAGAGGCTCTTGCCCTCACTCAGCAGGAGCTCTGTAAGGATTCTTGCTTACTAAGATGGTGCTGAACAAGCTCCTGGGAGAAGCCTCTGCACTCTCTATGGCCACCAGGTGGCAGCAGCAATCCAGTGTGAGAGCCAGCCCCAGTGAAGGTGAGCAAAGATGGCTTTCCTTTGGTTAGCATACTGGGCACAGAAAAATGGGCTGCTTTACACAGGAATCAGCCTGTCTTAAAAATCCTGACAGCCACAGATGTTTAAATGGAGGAAAAAAATAACACACATGTTAAGACTTGACAGCAAATGCACCCAAATTTAATCTACAGAAGGGAAAGAAATTATAACATTTTCTGACCTACTGTGTGTTATTGGAACATTGACAAGGGCTGTGGGTAACGGATATTAATGCTTCCATTTTGTAGTGGGGGGAACTATAGAGTATGAAAGAATAGGTAGGATCCAGCCACAGACATCTGTGATCCTTGCGTCAGGCACAGTGGAAATATACTTTGATGGATCACAGTATAGTTAAGTGCATGTGTGGGAGCGTTAACTGTCAAAATAGCAGAGTTTTGGAGAAAGAATGTTGTTATTTGTGGGCCTGTCTTGTGTCCCAGGGCTTCCGATGGTCATAAGAATCCAGGGTGCTTTCAGAACTCATGCCCCGTGGATACTCAAGGGGAGTTTCTTGGACTAGAAGGAGTCTTAAGATAGAGAGCAAATAGTGTTTCTCCTACCACGATATGAACCTGAAGTGACAGGTTTTCTGTCACAGGAAGTGTCAATAGGAATACTTATTAATGCAAGCTTCCTCCATACCTGTTGCCTCCATATCTAAACTGCAGACATGCACCACCTCTTCTTCGTGATAGGGCTTCCCTCTCGCTGGCTGAAATGAAATGCTCTCCCCTTAGTTTCTTGTCCTTTTCTTCCCCACACATGTTAGAATTTTGGCTGCCTGGCTAGTCTTCGAGTCTATGTTACCAAGGGCTATTATTTGCATTGTACTCCACCACTTTGAAAGGGGTAGTTGTGATATGATTGAAGAGGGTTTGCTATGAGCTGAGTGGTGCCATTCATCTTCCTGTATGACTAACCCTGTGGCTTTGTAAGGTTAAAGGCATGTCATGCCAAGGTCAAGGGATGCTTATCGCTAACATGCTCAAAGTCAGGGCCTATTTGGTATATATACAGCTGTAGACATCTCTCTCTCTCTCTCTCTCTCTCTCTCTCTCTCTCTCTCTCTCCACACACACACACACACACACACACACACACACACACACACACACACGGTTCTGTCCCCTTACTTTGTTATTAGAAAATACGGCTGTTGTGAAGGCTAATCTTCATCAGATTTAGAATTCTCGGGGAGACACACCTCTAGGCATGTCTGTGAGGTGTTTCTAGAGGGGTTTTAAGTGGGATGGAAGAGCTGCCCTAACGGTGGGCAGCACCAGCTCACAGGCTGGAATCCAGAACTGAATAAATAGGGGGAAAAGAAAGTCAATGAAACAACAGCATTCATCTACAGCGGCTTCCTGACGCGGCATGCGGCAGGACCACGTATCTCATGCACTTCTGTCTTGACTTCTTTGGCATTCTGCACCCTGTCCCTTCAATTGCTTCTTGGTAGGTGATTGGTCCCAACCTGCATTGCCACGTTCTCTAATGTACCCAGTTGAACAGACTGTTGAAGAAAGGCAGGCTGTGGATCGCATGACCTTGTCCACACCTGCCACCACATGCTTGCTTTGTTTGTGCACTGCTTGGCTGGTTTCCTTGCTTGTTAAATCTCAGGTTTCTCTTTTAATTGGATTTGCTTTTTGTTTTGATAAAATACATCCTTAATAATTTCAGAGCCTACTGCACGGGGAGGGTATTTTCCAAAGGTTGTTGAGTCTGACTGTTTCTCTACCTGGGGACTGAAATTTCTCAAGGAATGTATTTTCTTCATTTCCCTCTTAACTAGTCTTAGTAATTTCTTGTTTTTAATTTAGTCATAAGCCATTGTGTGTATGTTATGTTATTTTCACTGTGTAATTTCTATTTCAATTATTTCAGTTTAACTTTAATATAATTATTATGATTAGGTGATATTTTGAACAGTGTCTCTTTCTGTAGTCCAGGCTGAAACTCACTAAGTAGATCAGGCTGGCCTTGAACTCACAGCTATCCTTCTGTTCCAGTCTCCTGAGTGTGCTGGGGTTAAAGGCTAAGTCACCACATTCTACACACCACACTGGCCAGCTTTCTTTCCTTCTGGGGTTGGTTGGGTTGAAGCAGGGTTTCACAATGTAGCCTGAGCTAGCCTAGAATTTGCTGGACAGACCAGACTAGCCTTGAATTCACAAAGATCTTCCTGCCTCTGCCTAAGTGATGATAATCCAGGCATGTGCCACCGCACTCAGCTCATTTTTCTTAGCCTTATTTATTATTATTTTCAACAAAAGAGATTATGTGATTCAAAATCGTGGCTTAAGTGGGTCTTTTGAAAAAAAGCTATTTCTTCCATTCTCGTGGTGACACCAACCAGACATCTTTTTCTTGAACATTCTATTTTGTTACTGCAATGCCTTCTGGGATTGTTTTTAAAAGTATTATTCCTGGGCTAGAAAGATGGCCTAGTGGGTAAAGTCACTTGCTGCCAAGCCTGACGATTTGAATTCAGTCCCCAGAGCCTACATGGTGGAAAGAGAGAATTGACTCTTCAGAGTTGTCCTCTGGCCTCCACACACACCGTAGCACATGGACACCTTTAAATACTTGCAACATGCAAATTTGAAAAATGTTAAAAAAAAAAAAAAGACTATTATTTTTATATCCATTTTGAGTACCATTTCCACTATGAGTTTGAAGCAGAATAGTTGATATGAAACTGTGTGGCTCAAACTGAGTGAAACACTAGTCTTAGGGCAAGATTTAGAAAACAAAGTGTTCAGTAGACTTAGAAGCCAATCTGCATGGAGACCCCAGACTGATATAAAGAGCTGGTTAGCTTCAGAACACTTCTTTGTCTCTCAATAAAAAGGAGAAGATGGTTAAGGTTTTAAAGTTATGACCTAGCCCATTGCTGTTTATAGAATAAAAAGGCTGGTCTTTGCTGGGTGTGGAGGTGCATGTCCTTAGTGCCAGACACAGAAGAAGTCAGATTTCTATGAGGTTGAGGCCAGCCTGGTCTACATAGTGTGTTCTAGGCCCATTAGAACTATGTAGTGAGGGTCTTAAAAAAGAAAACAAACAAACAAAATAACAAAAACCTGATTCTTCAGCTGATAGAACTAGATACTTTTAAGTATCTTAAGTAAAATGAAAAACTGTTTAAGTCATAATATTTTCTTTCCAGTAATTCCAGTGACTGTATCATCACCTAGAGTAGCCCACTGCCCTCCCTGTACCTACACACACACACACACACACACACACACACACACACACACACACACACACACACACACATGAAGGTAGCATATTTCTGTGGTTAGGATGCAGCTCCAGGATTGAGGATACAGCCCCATGGTAGAACCTGTGCCTGGCAAACTTAAGGCCCCAGATTTGATCCCCGTCCCTATAGATTTCCCTATTGCTTTCTGCCTCCGAGGATGTGGCTCCTAAGGCCAGACTCCTGGGTTCAAATTTTGTCCTGGCGACTGCCCGAGTAGCATGGGGCCATGTGGCTGAAATTCCTTGAGTTTAAAGGAATGAAGATGTCTACTTTTTGCAATGAAGACAACAGCACATCGGTGCTGTAAGACTATTGTACAAAATAAAGTGATTTATCCTCTGCTGAGAGCCAAGAACACTGCGGGGTCCCTGACAAGCCCCCTGTGCTGCAGACATCATTATCACCTGTACATATTGTTCCCTCTAGGCAGGCTCATGTCCAAAGAAAGATGTAGTCATTTAGGGTTTATAGAGAGGAATCTCAGGTCCTTTTCTAAAGTCTTGTTATGGGGTAGAGAAAATGGATTTAAAATGGAAACAAGTGCTTTTGACATGGCCTAAGTGACTATGAAAATGAAAAGGGGAGCCAGGTAACATTTGAATCCACTCAGGTGTGTGATAGGGAAAGACATGGGGACCTCAGAGAGGTGGAAATCTTTGTGTAGCATTAAAAGGATACAAAAAATTAACCTCAATAGTCAAGGACACTCCAGAAAAGGAAATTCAACTTTACGTTGGCACATTAGTTGTCTACCAGTGTTTTAAATGGACTGGTGCAGTAGTTAACTGGAAGAAAGAATTCAGACCAGAATTAAAATTTCATCTTCAGCATTAGGCATCACTGTGTAGCAGTTTCCTTCCAGTTAAAATCTTCTCTCCTTGATGGAGGCAGAAGGCTCACCAATCCCAGAAAGTTAGGGAAACATACAAGGCTCAGGACACTTCTTGAAAATTACAAGATTCACATGCCTTTGTATCCCCAAAGTTATATAAGCAATAAGGACTTTCTATGGTGAGGAGAGTACCTTTGAGTCATGGGCAGGGGGGCGGAGGGGGGGACACGACACTCCAGGAGTGGAGCGTTTGTGAGTCATTGCCTGTGCTGATGTGAGCTTTTTGATAATGCAACTTCCTTTGAGTCACTGTGTTCCTGGAAGCAATCCTTTACCCATATGTAACTCCAGTAAGCTTGTCAGTTCACTATGACATGGGAAGAATTGTTCCTTTGGTCTGCTGTTAGTACCCTGTCTGGAGTGAATACATTTGTTCAGAGCTCCTTAGGAAAATTCATACAACAGGCACAGAGGAGATCACCAGAGGGCTTCTGAAACTTGAGTAGAATTGATATTGGCTTGATTGGTGGGTGGTTAAGAGTGAAGGGGTGTCCCTGGCTGGCACCAGTCCTTCACACTGGGCCCTGGTTTGTTGGCAGTAAAACCAGGAGTTTTGCTTAATGGGGTGTCTGTGCTTTCCCATCATGAACCTCTAAGCTTCTAACAACAACAAGGCTCTCTTCTTTGCTTGTCAATGTGTGAAAATTAAACAGAGACAGGTGTTTAGAGGAAGCTCAGGACTATGTCCCTGAAAAGATTTGTCCCTCTGTTTCCAGATTTTAAAGGCTAGATGAAGGATGGAAAAAGAGTTTAAGTACAGACCGAATAGAGCACCTAAAAAAAGGGACTTGGATGATGGAAAGATGACTTACAGAGAACACAGGTTTGGTTCCCAGTACTCATGCCAAGAAGCTTCATTCCCAGGGGATCTGATACCACTGGCCTTGGTGGGTACCTGCACACACACACACACACACACACACACACACACACACACACACACATCTTTTTAAAGGCTTAATATTAAGTGGATATTAAGGCACATTCTGCAGTAAAGTCCAAGGAGGTATTTGCATGTTGGTGTGATCACATTCAGAATAATTCCATACTTTAAGAAATTCTTTGTCGCTCTATTTCTATCTGAGCAGATAGATTAAAGTTGTTAATACTGGCCTTCAAACTTCTCCTAAGAACCTAGACTTAAGACTTGTTATTACTTTGTGTTTAAGCAATTACTTTGGGGGATTATCCTAAATTCATTGACCATGATTTTTTATTTCATTAAATTGGCAAGTGAGTCATAGACTGTGTATAGTAGGCAGGTTTTGAGTAATTCCCTTGAAAACAAATATTTAAAAAGACTGCATTTTCTTTCCTGAACTGAAATGGGCTCAATCATGCATAGGCTTAGAACCATAAATGTTAGTGAGGATGGCTTATCCTCAGTGAGATTCCAGCTCAACTAGCTGGCCTCTGGCACTCTTGGTGTGCACCCAACAGGTTAACCAGAATTCTAGTAGTCAGTCCTGCTTAACATAGTTGCCTTTCCATGTGATGATGGGAGAAAATTTAGTAGAAAAAGCTACTTTTCTCAAGATCACCCCGTGCCAACAAAGGCTTCGGCAAGCATGACGCATGGCTTGTTCCCTGAAGTTGAGTAGCAGAAACTCTGGTCTCTCTATGATTCAATCAGGAAGCTAAGATAACACCTTCTCCAGACTATCTTACAAGAAAGCCATAACTGAGGCCGCCCGTGGTCGGGCTATACAAAGACACACTAGGATCACTCAACTCCAGCCCATTGCTAAATGCTGTCCGTTTTGTGTGTCCCCAAACACTGAGCTATACACAGTGCCACTTCCCTGTCACATCATGCCACTGTCTTCTCTCACATCCTCTATTAAAGGTGTTCGTAATGAGTTCCCGCATTCAAAATGGTCTTTATGTATGTAAAAGTTTTCCTTGAGAAAATGCATGTTTTGCTCCATCCTGTTTTCCATACACAACTTACCTTAAAAAATAGACAAATATTTAGCTAGGCATTGATAAGGCAAAATTATAAGAAAGAAGCTGAGTAATGAGATTTTTACAGCTAATCATCCTTACTTGTTTCTAAATTTCATACAGAAATTGCCAGCTTTCTGTAAGCAGCCTGACTTTGTGAAGGCACCCTGACACACATACACACTCACTGTGGAATACAGCCTGACACACACTCTCTGTGGAATACAGCCTGTGTGTATCAGGCTGTGTGACTGTGTATCAGGCTGTATTCCACAGTGACTGTGGAATCTTGCTGTAACTTAGGGGCATAGGAATGAACGATAGTTCAAGGGCTTGCCTATCATGATATATAGCTGGCGTTCTTCAAATACTTCTTAAGTTCTAGCATTATAACTAGCCATTATATCCCTTTAAAACTCTCATTTTTTTTTTATACTTAGCTCATTTTTTTTTAACCACATAGATTCTTTCTTGAAGTACGTGTTATTAGATGGCTAATTATTAGGAACCAAGCCAGTACTGGACCCGGGGGTACAGTGGTGAGTGACAATTCCAGATCCCACAGGATAAGATGTCTGGTGACAGGTGGTATCAATGACACTGAAGACATGTTTCCTCTGTAAGAAGGGATGAAGTAAAAAATCTGTATGAAAGAAAGGGAAACTGAGTCAGAAAATGGCTTAGGGTAAATGAAAGGGAGCTGTGAGCATCTACCTGTACCTGTCTCTCTGTAAGATCCAAAGCTGGCTTTAGTGGCAGCTTGGTGCCTTGTCCGGAAACCAAGGCAAGGACACCAGGCCTTCCTCACCCCTGGCTAAGTCTGGGGCATTGATGTCTTATGGATTGATGCTGAACACAAGGAAAAAGAACAAAACAATAACCATAGAAAAGCCTCTAAGCTGAAGCAAAACAAAATGTCATGATTTGTGCATTTTTCTACAAAACCGATTTGTTCTGTGGTAGCAGATAGAGCCTGCATTTGATTTCTACAAGATATGCAGTAATGGGTTATGTACTCCAGGGAAAAACCATTCTTAAGGGAGCAAGAACGTGATGGATTCACTTCCTCGGTGAGGTTTATAATATGTGGCAGTTTTAGTGCGAGCAGGTATTTGGTCTATAAACTTGGAGAGCTCGGCATTAGTGGTAGCTCGTTTCCAAATGAAGAAGAATGCAGCTTCCCCTCTCCCTCTGGTTATTAATCCTTCTGGGGATAAACAGGAAGATTAAGTGTTTTCCCGATGTTGAGTTTGCCTGTCATGGTAATGTGCACACGCCCTGTCGCCAGCACCTGTGTGCAGCATGCAGACCTGATGCTTCTGTGGGTAAAGGAGCTGTTCACTGCAGGCCGGGGCCTCCTTCTCAGCTGAATGGAGTCAGGGTTATTTCCACTGCTTGTTCAAATGCTCCCTCTCAATTAGATGCTCTACGATTAGCTGCCTTGCAATTAGACACTGGATTTCTTATTTTGTGAACAGCCAGTTTCTTAGTCCCTTGAGGCCATTTCAAGTCCTCCCTCCTCAAAGCCTGGCTGTTCCGCTTGTTTCGGTTTAAATGGTGCTAAAGAGAAGCAGAGCTGGCAGCCAGCTGGCCTCCCAGAGGGCCTGGGAGACCACCCCCAGCACTGGGGGTCTCTGGGGACGTGGGTCTGGCCTCAGCTGGTCATGGTACCACATGGCATCATCTACATGGGAAGTGGTTCCCTTCTAGTGAAGTTAACTCAAGTTAACAAATCTCATGGAAGACTGTCGGATAAAGCAAAATGCCTAATTATTTATTTACTATGAAAATATACTTGTCAAGCAATACATCGTTGTCAGCCAGTCAATTCTCTTAACACAACCAAAGTCTGTTTGGGCAACCAAATTACAGATCATGACGTTTCTTGGTGGCAGAGTGAATGACTCAGGCATGCTGTTCATCCAGAGTCAACTGCTATATGTTTTCTAGAAGACAATCTACATTTTAAAGATTAATTTTGTTTTTATTTGTGTTCATGTGTGTGTGTGTGTGTGTGTGTGTGTGTGTGTGTATGTATGTGTGCATGTGTGTGTGTGTACATGTGTGCATGTGTACATGTGCCTTTGGAGGCTAGAAGAGTGTGTTAGATACCTTGGAGCTGGAGTTACAAGCCTTTGTGAGCTGCCCAACGTGGGTATTGGAAACCAAACTCTTGTCCTCTATAAGAAAAACAAGGGCTCTTAACTGTTGAGCCACGTCTCCAGAGCCGTGGAAGGCAATAATTTATAATGAAGGAATTTAACACTGATTAAGCATGATGATATTTTTATTCTCTCTCGAACTTAATGATTCTCCTGCCTCCGTCTCCCAAATGCTGGGATTACAGCATGTGACGAGTTCTTGATGAGTCTCCCATTGACAATGTATCTGGTGGAAGTGATCACTGACTTGGCTGCTCTCTGATTTCTACCTTTGGGAAGACTACACAGTTCAAGGTGTTGCTGCTGTGTCAGCCATTCACAAGTAAGGCTTCCCTCTTTTTTCTTCCTAAGGTCAGCCATAGATGGGCCACCATGACTCACAAAGAAGTTTTGCTTCCTTCTTCTCTGACTCTTCTCTTTCTGTATTTCTGCTTGATTGTATCTTCAGGCATCTTAGAGTATGGTGCACGACAAATGAGGAGGTTGCTAAATTCAAAGTGAAGGCTACTATACTTCTACTCCCCAAGGATAGAGCCTCACAGCATAGATTAGGTAGAGACACCGTCACCAATCCATTTTGTCTATGCTCTAGGCCCTGCTGTAGTCTGCCTGATTCAAGGCTGGGGGGCTAGTTTTAATTTCTATCTCTGGAATTTTGAGTTCAGGTGCCCAACTTCAGTGTAGAAAATTTATTGCAACTAATAAACATGAGCATTTATTTTTTGTGTGTTGGATTATTTTCTCAGATTAAACTCCTGCAACAAGAACTGTTGTTTTTTCATGTGTTGGCATACAGTAAGATTGTGGGTTCTGGAGTATGGTTTTTTTTCCCTTTTTTGAAATAGGGTCTCCTGTAGTCCAGACTGGCTCAAATTTGCTTTGTTGCCAAAGCTGGCCTGGAGTCCTGATCTTCCTGCTTCCCTTCTGGGTCCTGGGATTAGAGGCATGGGCTACATGGCTTTGGAGCTTATTGTTTCTATGCATCAGGGTTGAAACTATGTTTTGAACACCCTGCTATGTATGCATTGAGAGTCTTAAAAATGTTCATAGTGCTGACAAAATGTGTGTTCAGCCCTTTACCCCGAAGCTGTTCCCAGAGCACTCTGTAAATTGCATAATTTCTCAGCAATCCTATGAATAATATATTGTCACCATCTCCATTTTGCAGATAAAGAGACCAAGTCAGAGAAACACTAAACAATTTGGAGCCAAGTAGGTGGAGTTTTTATCAGGACAGAAGGCTCCAAAATAAACACATAGAAACTTAATATTAATTATAAATATTTGGCCTATAGCTCAGGCTTGTTACTAGCTAACCCTTACATTTCAAGTTAACCCATTTATATTGATCTACATTCTGCCACATGGCGTTACCTCCCTTGCATCTTGCACCTTCTGTTTCCTTTCTGTTTCTGGCTGGTGACTCCCCTGACTCCCCTCTTCTTCTTCCCACTGCCCTTAATCTGGTTCTCCTGCCTAACCTTATCCTGTCTAGCTATTGGCCAGTCAGCTTCTTTATTAAACCAATTATAGTGACATATATTCACACAGTGTAAAGGAATATTCCACAGGGCTAGGAGATGGCTCTGTTTGTAAAGAAAGCCTGTGCCGTGTGAGCATGAGGACAGGAGTTAGGACATGAAAATCCATGGAGCAGTTGGGTGCAGTGGCATGGCCTGTAATCTCAAGGCTGGGGAGGTTGAGGTGAAAGACTCTCTGGAGCACTTTGGCCGGCTACTCTTGCTGAGTCAGTAAGCTGATCCAGTGTGAGTCAGGTAAGGTGAGGTGACAGAGGAAGGCGTTCAACATTGACTTCTGGCCTCCATACACAGGCATGCATGTGTGTAGGCATCCTCACACAAATGCACACACAAAATGTTTACATGTATATATCACATACATAAAGAATAAAACCAAAACAAAGCGGCAACATCGCTAAGCAGCTCTAAGTCCAGAATTTAGTTCAGACAGTCTGACTCCGGCACCCACCATGCTTGTCAGTACTCATGAGCAAACACAAGAGTTCTATGTGGAAATACAGATAAGGAAATACAGATGAACATTAAAAATAACACCCCTGAGTAGGAGCTGCTGTGGTTTCTAATAATTTGAAACAAAACAAAACAAAAAACAACTCAAGTCTAAATAGTATTCTTGGTACCAGGAAGTTAACTGAAGCTTGGCATAGTTATATCCTGGGACCAAGACACTTTAAACATGTTATTCATTTTTTATTTGTTTTTGAGAAGGGGTCTTGCTGTGTGTCCTCCTCTGGCGTTAAACGTACCCTCATCCTCCATCCGCCTTGTGAATGTGGGGTTACAGGAGTGCATTTGTGGTTGGGGAAGTGTGACTGGAAACGAGAAACAGATACGATTTCTGCCCATCAGAAGGCAAAACCAAAAAGGAGCCACAAGGGGCAGTTCCGGCAAGATCACAAGAGTAGCCCCTTCTTCCAAGCTGATGGGAGTGTGACTCCTTCCAACTACACTGTAAATAATTTGAAAGAATCTTCTGAAATATTTTAAAGTTTAAAATGTACAAGCTCTTTGAATAATGGTATTTCCGTGAGACTCTGTATCATAGAAAGTAAAAGTTGGATGGTAAACAAAAAAATGTAAGAAAAACCATTTTTATAGTGTACACACAGCAAGACCTCATTTTGTGAAAACAAACAAGAATCTTCCTGTATTTGTATAAAAATTTTTGTGTTAACTTGAGTGGGGGAGCTTTAAGGAATGTATATGCAAACATGCACACACATGCCTTTACACAACTTTGTCTTGTTTTATTGGTCACATCAAGCATTTAATATTTAGAAATTAAATTTCATTAGAGAAAAACATGAGATTACAGTAAATAAATATGACCTATTGTCAAATGAAAAGAAGAATACACACCCATCTTACATTTTAAAAATAACCTAAACATTTACACCATGGGATATCACTCAGCAGTTAAAAAATGAAATCCACAGGTAAATGGATAGAGTTAGAAAAAAAAATTATCCTGAGTGAGGTAACCCAGACCCACAAAGACAACCATGGTATGTATTCACTTATATGTGGATACAAGCTGCTAAGTTTTTGGCAAGCAAGCTACACAACATATAACCACAGAGGAAAGGTAGAGAGTAAGCGGCTAGGCAGCAGGGATGGATCTCCTAGGAATGAGAAATAGAATAGATAGCTGTAGACGGATGAGGTGGAGGCTGGAAAGGGGGACCAAATGGGGACGGAGAGGGATGAGGATGAGGGAGGAAACATGGAGGATAGTTAAGGACCGTTTGAGGGGTTGTGTGGAAACCCAATACAGTAAACATTTCCTAAAATATACACATGTATGAAGACGATCTAAATGAAAACTCCAACCAATGGGGCAGACAGAGTCCCCACTGGACATCTCTCGTCACCAAATGAAGCACTCAGTACTGAGAATGGGTTACATCTAATCAAGCTGTTGTCCAAAGGGGCCCCATGGGAACCCCTAAACAACTTAAGCTGTTGCCAAGGCTATTGGTTACTTTCCACAAACTGATGGTAAGGTCCTATTACTGAAGGCACTGTCTGCACAATTCATTGAACATGCAGAAGCTGAGCTAGAGCCTGCCTAGAGGCTTCATCCCCACTGACATGTTCATGGTACTGGAAAGTACTCTTCATGCTACCAAAGGAGAAAGGTAAACACCAAGCCAGCTACAAACTCTCTGATCTATAAGGATGGCCTGCCTGCAAGATGTGCTAGTTCCATAGTGGCACAAAACCTGTGGGAGTGATCAACAAATATCTGGTTGGATTTAAGGCCCACTCCACACTCCATGAGATAGAACCCATCCTAGACACTACTCGGGTGGCCAAGAACCTGAGACTAGATAGACCAGGGACCTAGGGGGAAACTAGACGTTGCTACCAAGTTCTGCTAAAGGAAAGTAGCCATAAAATGACCCCTAACAACATTCTGCTAGAATCATAGATCGTGCCTTGCTCAGCCATCATCAGAGAAGCTTCCTCCTGCAGTAGACGGAAACAAATACAGAGACCCACAGCTGTACAAAATGCAGAGAGTGAGAGACCTTGAAACACTCAGTCTTAAATGGCACATCTCCATCAAATCCCTCCATCAAATCAGGGAAACTGGTGGAAAAGGAGATGGAAAGACATTGTAAGAGCCAGAGGGGATGGAGGACACCAAGGAAACAAGGCCTTCTAAACACAGCAGAACAGACACACCTATGAACTCACAGAGACTGAGGCAGCATGCATAGGTCCTGCATGGGTATAAAGCAGATGGGGTCCTGGGGCTGAGAGGAGAAGTGAACATAAGTCCCACCCCTAACCCAGAAGCTATCTCCAGTTGGTGACTGCTTGCAAAGGAAACATTAGTTTTCTCCAACGAAGTCTTACTGGGTATACAAATGGCTCTTAAGGGCAGACCCTGCCTGGCAGTAGATGGGCAACACAACATGAACTCAGTGTCATCTTTGGAGGTTCTTTATCTCCTATGCTTTGTTGGGGCTCCTCCTCCTCCTCTTCTTCACTTTGCAGGTCCTTTGTGTATATATTATGGCTTCTGGTTTTATATTTTTGTGGGATTCCTGTGTGTGTGAACACGTGTGTCTGTGAGTCTCTATGTGTGTTTTCTTTGGCTCATTTTCCATGTTTGTTTGTTTTGTCCTATCCTGGTTTGTCTGTCTTTGTTTTTTATTATTGTTATTCGCCTGACGCATCCTTTGCATCCTTTCTAATGAGAGAGAGAAAGAGCGTGGATTTGGATGGGAATGGAGGAGTGGAGGGTATTAGAGAAGCTGAGGAAGGGGGAACCATAATAAGAACATATTGTATGAAAAATTAGTTTTAATAAAATGAATTGGAAATAAAGGCAACCTGATGTTGTATACTCACGCATGTGGCTGCAGAGAAGTCTTATAATATTTCATTGTTCCTGGGGATGTAACTCAGTGGTAGAGGGCTTGTCTAGAATTCATAAAGTCCTGGATTTGATCCCCAGCAGAACATTAAAAAACAAAAGGTTAAGATTGCTTTGAGTTATGGAAGTTTTTATTGTTTTCATTGTCTATATTTTCTGAATATCAACTGAATAGCAAGGAATATAATTTATAAAAAAAATTCCTTGAAGAAACAGAGAAATCAAAGTGAGGAACTTGTTTTCAAGGAAAAATATAGAGTTAGAATTTGGTTTGAAAAAAAAAAATGAGAGCGTGTGATCGATGAAATGCTGTCAGAGCAAACAGCTGACTGACCCCGAGGACGACACAGTTGAGCAGTTAAGTGACTGAAAACGTCTTCTCCATTAGAGGGCGACATCTGCCGTGTCATTATCAGACAATCTTGTCTCAGTCCAGGACCTAGAAAGACTATGGGAAAAGATGCAATTGAGAGGTTTCCTTTGTCTCACAAAGGCTGCACTTTTCATCTAAAATGTTCTGGTTCCTTCCAAGGAATGCTGATCTGCACAAGGAGTGATAACGGATTTGAAATAGAAGAGGAACGGGAGAGCCAAAGAGGCCAAAGGGAGCTGTGGAAAGCAGGCCACAGAGCAAGCTGGGAGTGTGACCGTCACCAACTCCTGATGCAGGATGCTGAATGCCCAAAGATTCTGCAGCCACACAGTCCCGTGGTTGTATCTGTTGGAAGTGATGGTGCTGTGATGGTGCTGTGACTTCTGTTCCTGAGACAAATACCCGGACTGAATTCCACTCAAGGCTTACAGGGTCAGGTTATTGTCCACTGTTGAACGGAGGAATCAAGGCAAGAACTTGAAGACAGGCATGCTTGATATTCCAAAGAACATTATTTCCAACCAAGGAATTCACTTCACAGGGAAGCACAGAGGAGGATGGTTGCTGGCTGTCAGGCAGCCCTGTGGTCAGTTTTCTCACACAGGCCAGAGCCAATTGCTTAGGAATGGCACTGCCCACACTAGGCTGGGCACTCCTACAACAGTTAACAGTCAAGACGATCCCCAGAGGACGTGCCCACGGGAGATTCAATGAGACTCACTTACTAGATAATTGTAGGTGGTGAAGTTGACAGTCAAAGCTAGCTAGGACAGTTGGGTACTGAACTTTGTGTTTGGTGTTAAAATAGGTTTAGCTGTTTCAAAGGAGAGGCAGCTGGTGCATGTCACATTTGTCATTTGTAGAACACTGTCAGGTAGGTACATCTGAGAGGAGTCTAAGGTAGAGAATGTATGTGGCATTATCAAGCGCCCATGAAGGCAGATGGTTTAGGCAGAAAAATACTTTCAGTTTTCTTTACCTTGATAATTCTCAAACCAAAGCTTCTCTTATACAGAAACCCAGAGACAAGGAAGAATGTTAGAGAAATAATTTCTATCCATCACTCTATATCATAACACCAGAGTGCAGAAGACCAAATGCTAAGCTTGCTTTTTTTTTTTTTTTTTTTTTTTTAATTTTTTTTAGGGCCCTTCTCGGGAAGAGGACTGTGAGGTGAGGTGAAGGATAGATAGCAATTTATTTTTCACTGTCTGGGGTGTCAATTGCACAGGGCTGAACTCAGTTGTTGCGGGGAATGTCAATGGCCCCTCATTGGTCCAGCGGAAGCAGGAGGTGAGGAGTTGAGGGGGAGGCTATTGAAGGCTTATTGTGGCTGTTAGTGGTCCTATTTCCTGGAAGGCTGAGCTAATGATGAAATAGAATGTCTTCCCCTTTTATGTCCCTTTGTGTCTGAGGTTTTCAGTTGTTAAGTCAAGATTGAAAAAGAACAAAATAAAAACCTGGAAATAAAAGCAAGTAAAACTCTACTTGGTCTGTGCAGAACAGGGGAGAAAAGACTTGGGTTTTTCAACAGCAGTTGGTGTGGGTGTGTTTGGAGGAGCCTCTGCCTGGGCACATACTCAGGGTACACTGTTCTCATGAGCCCCAATGCTGATTTTAAAGGAATGCATTCTGTTTTGTGTTTTCCTTCCTCTTCCCTTAGAGGGCCGGGTGTTAGCAGTCCTTGACAAAAGTCATTCCTCACTTTCTCTCTTGAGTCCACCTCACCTGTTCTGGCCTCCTTTTGCCCATGAGAACCTCCTTTACTTTTGCTCATAAACAATTTAAACCACTCCAGCATGTGAAATCACCCACCCAGCCCACCTGGAAGACTTTCTTCATCCTACAGTTCCTCTGACTTCTTGTCCTTAAGCCTAAACTCCTGTGAATTTTTTGTCTTGTTCTCCCACACCAAGTCTTCATCCTCCCTTTGGCCCCTCCTCCCTTGGCCCCTCACCAAGTCTTCATCCTCCCTTTGGCCCCTCCTCCTTTGGTAGACTTTGTTTTGTTCTCAGCTTTTGGCTCAGAGGTCTTCTGCTTTCCTTATAACCGGTGTCTCTCAGGTTCAGCTCTTCTCTGTTGTCTCTGGCTTTGTCATACTAGAGTGGCTTTTTATTTATTTATTTATTTTTCATCTCTAGTACTAGGCTAAGACCAGACACAAGCATGTCTGAAACATCACCCTCTACTAGGGACCATACTATAGACAGTGCCCAACATTTCTAAGCTTCAATTTTTTCCATACAAGAATGGGCATATGGATCATGAGGCCTAGGTCTGCATTTCCAATTCCCTCTAGTTCATCTCTAGCTGTAAGTGCAATGTGACCCAAAGCCAAAGCCTCAGCATGGTGGCTCTCAACCTCTCCCTCACTCAACAGTGCCATGAGATCTCTCTGGTGTACACAGAGCAGGAAGCATGCTAGCAATCCCCTTGCTTCCTTCAATCTCTCCATCTCATCGATCTGCAATTCTACCTCACACCTACCAGAAATAGCGCTCAGAACCTGTCAATGCTCACTGCCCTCCTAGGCTGCCCCACTTACCCAGCAAATACTATTTTAGCCTCTGCTCTCTTCCTCTAGCTCTGTACTCCATTCCTGCTCTAACCCGCTGCCTGCATTAGCCTCTAAACACACCAGTCTGACCACATCTTACCTGTCCTAGAAGACATCAGCAGCTCCCCCGTCTACAAGGGCAAAGCTCAACCATTTGAGAGACGCATCTGATTTTGTCTACACCACGTGTACACTGCCTCTCAATGACTCCTCTCACCCAGGCACCTCTTCTCTTTACCACATGCTCTCCTGGGTGTTTCCTGTGAGGTCTCTGTGCCGTGGCTCACATTGTGTCTTCTGTTTTCAGTGCTTCCTTCTTTCTCCCCCACCTGGCAATATCCTCCTGGGTGTAAAACACACCCCAAGCTGCGTCTCCACTGACCTTCTTTGGTCCTTTCGGGGATAGATCTTCTTACCTCACCTACTCTCAGAACGTTGAGAATGTTGTCCCCTTCTGTTGGAAGTCTTATCGCATTGCATTCTAGGCATTCCAGAGCTGCCTGACCATTGAGCAAGGGCTCCTGCTCAGCCAGGAAACCATCTCAGTGGCTTATCACACCACGGTGACCAGAGCTCAAGAACTATGTATGGCATGAAGGGGAGAGGCGAGGCGCGGGGAGGTCAGCAGGACCAGAACTAGCCTTGTGTGGGTGTGAGTGTGAAAGCAGTATTAGTTCGGGAACCCAAAAGACTCAAGATATTGATTATTAGAACCAATTCTAAACCACTGACTTTTTGCTTGGAGTGTTCCAGATGAACAAATCCGCTTGGGGGCAGCAGAGTCACTCACACCTCTACCCATGGGTCCAAGGTCTGTCTGGCCAGATTTCTCTTTCGCTTTCATTGGTAGCTCAAGCCAGACCCAGTTTCTCTCTGTCTAGGGCTCAAACTGGACGTCCCACTTCTTCAGGGATTTAATGTTAAGATGAATAAAGTGAGTAAACAACATATGAAGAAAGTTAATCAAAAATTGTCACTGAACACTGGAGGAGGTTTAAATCTCTCAACAGACTTCTGAAAATGAAGATACTTCCTGTGTGAAGATGGGCAACACCTCTTCCTGAGATTTCCTGCAATGTGAGAAGAATCCTGAGGAAAGTCATGTTTGTGCTCCCATGATCTTTCTGCTAGTTTTGGACAAGGGGGGGGCTATTTCTCTCATTCAGCTTTACTAGGAGTCCTGATTTTTCTATATGTATAGTCTCTCTATCACATTCCTATTTGAGCTGTAGTATGGCTTGTGGTTAGGAACACCTCTTTAGTTAGTTTGTGAGGGAGACTCAACTGAGGTTTTTCTTGTTCTCTGTCTTTGAAAGTATGCATTACTAAGCAGTTCAACTTTTAGATCCTCCAAGGAAAATTCTTTCCTAGGAGAGGTAAGTAGCTGAAGAAAATGTCGCCCAAATTAGTTTCATTTTGGGTTCTGCAGACTCAATGGCAGCCGCAGCAACAGATAAAGGCAGTAACTTAATGAATGGCTTCAGAAATGAGCTCTTCACCGAGATGTGAAGGAGTGCTCCGTGAATCCTAGTTGATAATTGCGGCCTGATTCTTAGGGGGCACTTTCCAGGTGGGCATCTCCAGGCTCCATTCCTCAGAGAGCCTTCTGCTTGACTCAGTTCTGTCTGCTGCATGCCCTGAACCCTCACCCTGCGGTTTATTTGCTGATGACGATTTAATTACACATGCCAGGCTTGAGAGATCTCAATGATTAAGAATTATAATACTTTGTTCTATTAATCTTCCTAGACTCTCTCTCATTTAAGGAAATCAAAATGTTTCTTGTTAATTCTCAGTATACCTACAGGAGCTTGGCAGGGAATGTTAGAAGGAAATAGAGTTATAATGATGGCAATTGGCCGCCTCAGTAAGCAGCAATTAGGATGAGCCTTGGGAGGTTTGGGTGGCTTGTTTTGCTTAGTTAAGGTTAGCTTAGACCATAAGCCTAACCTCTGTTGACTATTATAAGGCAGGCATGCCTGATCATTCCTTGTGTTCATCAGCGAATATTCAGGAAGTATTACTCTCCCATCTAATGAGCCAGGAGCAGGAACAAACTTTGTTGTACATTTTTGGAAATTTATTTTATTATTTTAAATTTTGTGTATGTGTGTGCATGTCCACTGGGTATGTACATGTGAATGCTGTGGCTGAGAGGCCAGAGGAGTCAGAACCCCTGGAGTTGGGGCTACAGTTGTTTGTGAGCTGCTCACCTTGGGTGGTGGGACCTGAACTCGGGTCCTCTCAAAGAGCAGTATGTGCTCTTAACCACTGGGCCATCTCTCCAGCTCCCATATATTTCTAATTAAACTGTGAGATGATCGCTCTTTCCACCAAACTATAGGACCCATCAAGATTCACGGGTGAGTGGGTGGCCCAGACCATGGAGATTTGGAGCCTTAGATTGTTGGCTTTTCCTAAGAAAGTCTTCACTGTACCCAAGGCTGGAAGTTCTATTGGAAAGGAAAGAAACAGGAAAAATAAGAGCAGCAGCGGTTGCCTGGAGTCTGATTAATGCTGCCCACAGCTCCCATGTCATTAGCGGTGGGTTTCTCGTCTTCGGTAAATGACAGCAATAAGAATTTTATTGAACTGATCTTTTGCGGAGTTGGAAACTGGGGAGGCAGCAATAAGGGGGGAGGGGGAAGGAGGGTTATGTAAATGCATGTCTTCCCAGGATGGGTCACATAAAAACATATACCTGCAGCTAAGGTAAGTATTGGACCATGAGGACTCGGTGGAAGCAGATGCCGCCTCTCAAAACAGCAAAATCAAACCAGTGGCCGTGGGCGCAATCTGTTTCTCATAGTTGTTCTGTGGTATGCCAAGGTAATTGGGTCTATGTAAAAAGGGCGGCACCAATCTCATTAGAGTAGTCTGAGAAGAGTTTGTATTTGGAGGAGACTATGTTCTATTTCCAGTGCCCTGGAGGATCTCCAGCATTGTTCAGCTAAATTTAGGCTGTGTCTTTTTAATTACCACTTTACCGTCACGACCCCATTACTTCCTCTGAATGATGACTTTATTCATTTTTCACTTAAGGGTAATGAACTGCTTGCTTAATCTAGTTCCGTCATTCAACTTTGTCCCAAGGAGTTTCTTTATAGACAATTTCCATTTTAATCAGAAGTGAAAGGGACTGTTGCCTTTAAAGTGGACCAACTGTGGGCTTACTAGGAATTTTATCAACTTTGATCTTTATCCAATTTAGCTTTCTACCAAGGCTTCCAGTAAAGTTCTTTAGCCTGAAGAAAGCAGAACTCACAGTGTGGCAATCCCCCAGAACTCCCCAAGAGAAATGTTGGGAAAGCCAATTGAGAGGACAGAATATAAGAAAAAGAGAGACTAAACTCCTGGTCTTGGTCTATGTGGCAGTGGGGAGCTGGGAATATTTTCCAGAAGAATCTGGAATGAATCCTCTACATGACTTCATGTTGACACTCCTTTTGGCTAGCCAAGGTAATATTGACAGTCTTTCCCTCAGTATCACTATCTACAAGCTCAATAACAGCCGGGGCTGAATGCGATTGATTGGCATGGAGAAGGCCCAGTCAGTGTGCTGGGCTGAATGTGACTGATTGGCATGGAGAAGGCCCAGTCAGTGTTCAGCCCTAAACAGGCCTAGCTGCATCTATGGTGATATTGACAGCCAGTGTAGATGGCTGGGCAGCAAGTAAAGCCTTCTGTTGTCCAGATTGTGCCGACCACAGTCTGGGCTTTGCTTTTACACTTTCCAGATTGCTTCTCTGGCCTTTGAAGGGGACAATTAGGATGCCAGCAGCCCCTTCTGTATTTATGGACCATCCTCCACTCTGACCAGAGCCTTTACCTTCCTGTTCTCTTAGTCATCCCCTCCAGTTAAACTTCCCAGCAGCTATCTTTCCGTATCTCCAAACTCCCCCAAGCTCCTAATCTGTTTCTTTCCTTGCCTTTCAATAAGTTTGTTGAGATCGAATTACATAGTAAGTGTCACATACTTAAGTGTAGAATGTCATAAGGTTTGACATATGCATTTACTCAGGGAGGTTATCAGCTCCATCAAGAGAGTGAACCTGTCTCACCCTCAAAGTTTCATGACACCCCGAGTAAAGCTCTGTTTGTCTTTGCCCAGGTCTTCATTCTAGGGTTTTGTGTAAATGAAAGTGTGTGTGTGTGTGTGTGTGTGTGTGTGTGTGTGTGTGTGTGTGGTGGAGAGGGTCTGGTTTATTTCACTCAGCACAAATATAATATTTGGAGATTCATCCACACTGTTGTATGTATCTAAGATTCATTCTTTTTTATTGCTGAGGGGTAATCCATTTCTATGGGCATATCACACTTTATTATATTTATTTATTGAGCAATTGTTCCTTTTATTCTGTAAGTCCATAGTTTTAAAACCTGGCAGAGCTTTCAGATCACTTCTCCAAGAAGGTCATTGTGCAGATTGGTTATCTGAAGCCAGACCACTCTTCAAGACTTTGCTTGTTGGTAATTTATTGACTTCCAGTAGTAAGACTGGCCCTGAGGATGCATACTTGTCCTTCCAGCCTCTGAGAACTCTAACCCAGGTAGATCGTGTCCTACATGAAGAGACTGAACAAGTAATTTCTATTTTAGATATTTTTTGTTATGTAGCCCAGACAGCTCCAGCCTCGTCTGTCAATGCTGAGATTATAGGTGTGTGACATTATGCCCCCTACCCCAACTAACTGAATATTTGTTCAAGGTCATAGAAGGTTAGGATGTAAATACTATTTTTGAATTTTAAATTCAGATTTTCTTTCCATACATTGTGTTGATACTATACCATCAGACACAAAGAAGCCTGAAACCATCTGTAGCATGAATACTTTGCTTTCTAAGGAAAAGACAGTGTTCCAGGCTGTGATTCTGAGCTACACCAATAGCAAGTCCCTCCCCCTCCCTATTTCTATTTTGTTATTACCAAAGTGTCAGTAGGAAAAGTGGCAAAGTAATTAGTTTACTTTAACAAATAGCCACGCCCACCCTCCAGATTTCTTGACTTCATTGTATTTTAGTACAACTATAACTAAGAGTGTTCTCACTAGTGGTTTCTCTGTCTTAATTTTATGAATGAATGATGGCTTTGTCTCTGTGACCTCAAATTTTTAGTTATCTCTAGAGCTAAGCAGGGCACACAGAGCAGGACTCGCAGGGACAAGGGCACAGTGACCGCAGATGCTATTCTGGTAATCTTTCCTAGATCTCTTTTCTTTGGTATTTGGGGAGGAAGCCATGACGCCTAACTTGGTATGTTTCCTCTTCAGTTATAATTTCAGTGATCTTGGAGTTGCCGTCCTCCCAAACTGAACATCTGAACTCAACCAGGCTGAACCCCAGCTGACATTTGCTGGCTGAGAATCCTGCTTCCACAGGACAGAACTTGTGAGAGACCAAGAGCCAGAATAGCCTTTGGAAGAGGAGGGGATCATGGCTCCAGAGCACCCAATCAGAAACAAACAAACAAACAAAATTTTAATTCCCTTAGATAACATAGGCATTTTCTTAACAATACTTCCTATATTTCAATTAGGCAATTTAAATGGGCTACCTTTGAAAACCTGGGATGAAAACAAGCTTTTGTCTCAGTGGATGAGATGAAGTCAGACTTCTGGCATCCCTGCACAGAGCTGTGGGAGGCTGCCCCACACACATGGGCCTCCTGGGCTCCTGGTCATGGGACATGGAGTTCCTTGCTCTTCTTATTAGATCCTCATTGTGAGCTACAGGGTCTTAAGCAGGCTCTGCCATTCCTGTTTACATTTTAGCAATCACAGTGGCGTGAAGCCCTTTGTCTTGGAGTCACAGGCTTGGTAAAGAGACCAAAGTTCTTGTCTGTGCTTATGTAGTGCTTGTGGACCCTTGGGCAAGTCATTTAACCTTTCTGGGTCTCTTCCCTCATCTGTAAAATGGTAGTGATGACAATAGCATGCACACTTGTGAGGGGCTGCAGGGTTTACAGATGGTATCAATAAAGTGCCTGGTCCATAAATGGTGATGGAATGCCAGACTTGCAGGTGTCAGGAATGCTGGCCATGGAAACTGACTTCTTCAGTACAAGTGACCAGGGGCCACACAGTCCACAGAAATAGGTAGGTAGCTGTCCCCTCAGTTGGAGTGGTTCTGTATTTTCTGCCCTTGTACCTCATGTCTGCCAAACTTGGCTATTCTAATCGTGGAGCTTAGGTTGTTGGAGCATTTTTGAGAATCACAAAGCTAACCTGGTTGGGTCTTGACTTGAGAAAGAACTCTGCCATATTTGTGAAGCTAGCTGTTTAAAAGTTGTTGTATTCAAGACACAGTTATAGAAGATGTACATGCCCAGGATGACAAATAGTTTCCACAAATGTGACAAGGAAATTAATCTCGTTGCTTTATGGTCACACTTCTATGACAATTCGGTTTTACTTTGCCCAACTGTATATCTGTGTTGATGCACATATACATGCTCCTTGATGGCTTATTTCTGTGCCCAACCAAAGCCAAGTACAATAAAAACTGTCTCTTTACAATCCAGTTTGTTATTTCTCGCCCGTGTTGTGACATAAGCACTCACTGTGATTTCTGTCCTCTGGTAATGAGAAGCTGTGACACACATTAGCAGAAGAGGCTTCCGTGGAAGGCTCCCCAGACTTTCTCACGCCTCCCTCCAAATTTGATCTGCTGCAGTGTTTTGAGTCTTTTTTATTCAGTGTTGGAGTGGAGAAGTATCATATAGAGAAAGAGGAGAGGAATTGGGAAAAACGAGAGGATAGCTGTCAGGACAAATTCAGAAGAACGTTCTAATGCCCGGGGAGGTTTAGTGAGTTCGCTCTTGGCATTGTTGCCTATAATCAGTAATTAGCAACTCATTGATATGGCGTTTGTTAAATTCCTCCATTATAGGTAAGGACTATTGAAACTGCGTCAAGCCGGTAGGAAACACTGCTGTATTCACTGCAGAATAAATTTCCACCTCCAGGAGGAGGAGGTTTGCCTGAAGCCAACTGGTTCCTGGGAATCAATAGTCTCATTAGACCCAGGAAACTGGATCCCTAGGTTTAGCAGAGAGGTATAACTGCTGCTGCATCTGCCCGTAGGCACCCACGTTCTTGGAGAGATGAAGGCTTTTATTGTTTTTTGTTTTATTTTTATTTTCTCAGTGCCCAAATCTGAGCTCATTCAGAAGTTGTCTTACAAACGCTGGGCTTATCGCTGAAGTCACCACTGCCTCTGACCTGCAGCTTTGCTGAGGTCCCCTGCCCATTAGTCAGCACTGAGTTAATCTGGTTAGTTTTAGAAAAGAGAGAAGGGAAATATGTTCAGATTCACCAGGACCTCTGTTTTCCAGCCCACAGCTGTTGTATCCAGAAACACATAGCAAAACAGAAGCAATTTCTTTTCTTTCTCCAGTTCCTGGAAGACCAGTATCTGCAGTTTCTCAAACCCGGGAAACAGCACACTGTGCATCACACTGTGCATCTGCTCCCGCGCCGACTGCCAGGTGTGCTGAGGACCTTAGCTGCTGGAGAGGCTGCTGGAAGGCTGTATGTTCCTGTTCAGAAGAGCTCAGCTTGAGCAGAAAATGGATACAAAGCCTGCAATGGGAAATGACTCAGCATCAGCAGAGCTCAGCTCAGAAAGGCATCTTTCACCTCGGCCTACCAGCTTCTTTTTTTTCTGAACCAAAATATTTCTGGAATTGCTGGTGGTCTGAATTATGCCAATAGCTCAGGAGAGATAGAGGATGGACCAAAGATATTAACGTGGAGATACTTGTGAGGAGGACTTGGTCAGTAGCTCAGAGTAGCTCAGGAGAGAGAGTGGGTCAGAGATATTGGCATGAGGACTTGGAATACGGCTCTATTTTTGAAGGGCTAAGAGAAATAGTGACTACAAGCTTGGTGGCTTAAAATAATAGAAATTTGTTCTTTCGTGATCCTGGAGGCTAAAATCTGAAACCAAAGTGTTTGCCAGACCATGTTCTCTCCAGGGGACCCAGGTGAGACACCCCCTGCCTCTTCCAGTTTCTAGTAACTGATTTTGTGGCTAGGTCACGCCCATCTTGTTCCTGCGTTGACATGGCTCCTCCTCCTCCTTTCTTCCTCTATTGATGGTATCAAATTATTTTCTGCTTAAAAACATTATTAATAAAGATATTTGTCACTAGACTTATGCACTGCTCAGTCAGTCAAGGAAAATCTCAGCTGAAGAGCCTCAACTGTTTTTGCAAAAACCCTTTCCCCACATACAGCTGCACTAACAGGCTAGGACAGACCTTGTGGATGCTTGTCTGGAGGCCACTGTAAGTCAGCGTAGTGACTTAAGGTGCTGGATGAGGCAGACCTAGGATGAATCCTAAATCCTCCAAGAGCATAGTGGATGGCATTCTGGTGGGCAGCGCCTGGAGAGGGGACATCAGGAGGGATGCTGTTCTTGCCATTTAGTGCTGGACACCAAGTTCAAGCTACAGCTCAGAGGAAGCAGAGCTGTGACCTTGCCATTTTGTGTGTGTCACATTACTCAGCCCCGAGATTTCCAATAGTGCCATCATGGTTATTTGATTAGGAGTCATGAAAACGAATAAAAACCTCTAGCTTGGTCTGAGCAGAGCTTTAGATTATTATATCATCTTTATAAAAATTTTTACCTTAAAATGCTTCAGGATAAACAGTATGATTTATGAAGGAAATTAATTTTTCATTTGTATCCTGGCAGCACTTAGTGTTTGAAGTATCATGATCAGAAATGTGCACTCCAGGCACGATTACTGAGCACTTCAAAATTTTCTGTGAAATCTGCACTTGAGCATTTGTTAATTAGTATGAGAGATGTAAAAATAACTTTTCATTAATGAATGAGTGTCAAGTCCCACTGGCTTTGCCTGGGAACAACTTCTGGGAATCTGACAAGGTCAACCACATGCTTTCCTTGGAGGAAACGCTTGGGTGAGAACCTGTAGAGTTCACAGTTCACAGAACACCTTTGCTGATCACAATGGTACCTGTTTCCAACATTCAAAGTGGTGACCACTGACTGAGCAGGCCAGCCATTCCGAGTACGTTGTTGCTATTCTGAGGGCAGAGCATGGAAATTTACCCAGTTGAACCAATGCGATTGAAGGAAGTCTTATCTGTTTCCTGATACACATATGAAGATTTGCCAAATCTGGCCTAAGACCCAGGAAATCGTAGGCAAGCTGAGGTAGACTCTTCTACCACCAACCCCACTATGTTTACCCCAAGTTTTGAGTGTCTGTGGAAAGACCACATTGGCTTCAGTACATTTGCAATAGAATTCTCCAGTTTTTGAACTCAAATTTCTGCAAGGATTGGCAATACAGCCCTAGGTGTCCAAGAAAAGAATCAGATCTATGGACTTCCATAAATCCACAGGCTGTGTGATTTTTTTCATCACCAAACCTGAAGTCCATGATCTGCCTGAAACCAGGTTGTGTTGTACAATATTTTGTTTGTGTTCTGACAAATAAAGCTTGCCTGGAGATCAGAGAGCGGAGCTAGCCACTAGTTAAAGATAGAGGCCAGGCAGTGGTGGCACACACCTTTAATCCCAGCACTTGGGAGGAGGAAGCAGGAAGATCAGGAGTTGAAGGCCACCCTGGGCTACAAGTGATTGATTCAGTCTAAAAGAGAAGCAGAGCCAGGTGGTGGTGGCTCAGCCTTTAATCCTAGCACCTGGGAGGCTTATGCTTTTGATCCTAGCATTTGGGAGGTTCACACTTTTGATCCCAGCACTAGGGAGGTGGAGACAGGACCTGGGCCCCCATTTGGTCAGAGGATTCGGAGAGACTAATTAGGATCACGTTTCAAGGTTGTATATGGAAGTAAGTGGAAGGATCAGCTCTTTTGAGAGATGTGCTTGCATTAAAAAATGCACACACTACAGTGGACTGCAGTGCTGTGCACACAACAGGCTCAGTAATAGCTGGATATGTGTGCTTGTCCTGCACAGGTACCTCGATGAGGGAGACAGCTTTGTGGAACCTCATAATGATCAAAACTTGAGGACTAGGGGCTGATGAGGTGGCTTACTGGGTAAAGGCATTTTCTGCTAAGCCTGACGACCTGAGTTCAATCCCTGGATCCCAGATGGTGGAAGGAATAAAAATTTCCTTCTACAGTTGTCCTCTGACTACTACATGTGCACTGTGGCACAGGTGCACATATATGTGCACGTACACACACAATAGATACAGTGAAAACTGAGGACTGAATTATAATTATTTGGAATTTGCCTTATGTTAATGCTGTTATTAATGATAACATTTACAAATCAATGGCATTGATATTTCAGGTAACAGTTATTACCAGAAAAATAATGGTTTTCTTAATTTTGTGTGATTTAAAAGCTTTCAATAATATTTCATGGATTTAGAAACTATAAAAGGAGGGGTCTAATAATTTAACCATAAAGCTGGTTTTACATATCTTACAATCATGTGCATCCATATTTTACTGCAACAAATAGAAAAATTATAAGAGAGAGACCAATGGCAATATGATAAATATATATTTGAGTAAAACTCCTAACTAAAACATTTTATGTTTCTATGATTAAAATTTACATATAGAAGAAAAAAATGGCTTTTATAAATGAGGCAAAGAGGTTGGGCTTAGGAAAGAATGTAAAATCCTGGCTGCCTACTTTATAACATCTAAACTCTAGTTTCTCACTCTGTCCAGTGAAAGAATTAAAGACTTGGTAGACGCAAAAAACATAGTAAAACTTTTGACTGGAATTGTTCTTCTGTACTCATTGGGTTACCAGAGTCTCAGGTGCACAATAGAAGGACTCCTGGCCAGAAAAATTCACTTTCCTGAGAAGAAAATGGGAGGGATAAGAGAAAGAAAGCGTGACAAACAGAAACCAAGCCAGTGTTTTAAATGTTTTGAGACAGGGTCTCACTGTGAAGCCCTGACTGGTCTCGAACTCGCTCTGTAGACCAGGTTAGCCTAGAACTCACAGAGATCTGTCTGCTTCTGCCCCCCCAGTCCTGAGATTAAAGGTGTGCGCCACCACAGCTGGCCTGAGTTGTTTTGTTAGGATCATGGATGGGAGAGTCTCATCATCTGGGGCTCTGTGGATGTCCCACAATTCTGTTCTCCAAACTTCCGCATCAGCAGGGATTGTGCAGTCAGCCCCGGTCCACTCAAGGCAGCATTTTCAATTCACACTGCTCTAGCTGTGTCCTGTGTGCTTTCACACTGAGCAGAACTTCTTCTCTCGGGAACTGATGGGTCTTACGTCCCATCAGAGATGAAAATACCTCATCTCCTTTTTGTCCTGACAACCTTTGAAAAGCCTAGAGACTACTTCCATCTTCCTTTCCTTTCTTAAAGAGCTAGTCCTGAGAGTCTTGAGTCTGAGGTTTGGCTAGTAGGAGGGTTCTGGACTGTTCGACAGGAACTCTGCCCAGATGGTTGAGGTGGAACAACCTCACAGCCTGAAGGAGACCCTCTGACATACATTTATTACTTTCTTTGTCTTATTTTGTTTGATCAAAGGCTTAACAATAGAGATTCTAAAGCAATTTTCCAATGCTTTGTTCTCAAGTGAAAGCTGAATAAAATCTGACCGTTGTGATTTGTACCAAACTTTTAAATAGCAATTTTAATTAATCGTTAGCTCCAACATATGGCCTTAGTTTGACCATGCGACAAAGAATAAGTGAGAGGTCCACAGAAGTTTTGGCTATGCTTAGGTTAAATGACAAGGGCCTCCTGAATGTTGGATATTTTATTTTTAGAACTGTAGCGACAGTCTAACCAAAACTTGCACTCCCGTGGCAAGACTAGAAATGACATGATAAGTGTCCTCTGGGGCATCTACTTGTATTACAGTTAGAATGAACATCCAGGACCAAGTCTAGAGGAGTCCCAAGAGCTAGTCACCTTTCATCACCCAGCCATGGCAGAGTGGCTGCCTGGTGGAGAGATGACTCAGCTGCCAGGACAGCTGCTTCTCTACGTCCGCCAGTTCCTTCTCACACGGCGATAAATACCAGCAGCTTTGCCAAGGGGTGTACTCTTGGAAGTCTGTTTATGCATATTAGAAATGTCTTCATGAATCCATTGATAAAATTGATAATGGTGATGTTGAACCCGGAGTACCCCCCCAAGACCACCAAGAGACCAAATCAGATGCAAAATCAAAGAGGCTTTTTATTGCAAGTTGACTCGGGACTCTCCATCCATCTGACGCAGCAGACTACATAGGAACAGATTCAGGATTGGTTTATGTGAGTGGCAATCATGTTAGTAACTTTTGATTGGCTAGGGTTAGTTGGGGGTTACAGTTACCATTTTTGGGCAGGCCTGGACAAGTCCCAGGCTTTGTCCTTGAGCTGCTATGGAGGCTGGCTGGCCAGCACATAATGACTGTGGGGGCTGACTCAGTGGCCCAGGCTTTCACATTGACCCATGCACGTAGCTCTAAGTTGGACAGTAAACAACAGGCTGAACCCTGACCGGTCAGAGTACATGCAAAAAGGCAACTACCGCAAGGACTACTACATCTTTTGTTCATGACCCTCCCAGAAACTGCTGACTCAAGTCTCAGGAAACTGAAATCAAGGCTTGATGTCTGAGAGAAGACTGAGAGCAGCTTGTTACAGCGGCTGCCTGGTGCTCTCAGTAACTGGGTTTGTTGCATGCTTGTCTAGGCATGGCTGCCTTTGCAGGCACAGGGTTCACGTGTCTCAAAGGTCCAGATTCAAGGAGCCGTCAGAGCACCCACAATGGGTGGAGATCTGACATCATCGGGTTGCCAGAACCATCTCTATGACAGCTTTCTGTGCCTTCCTTCCTGGACATGTGGCATAATTCCACCGTGTCACCCAGCTTCCGGTCACCGTGACAAACTATGGGAGATGCAGTGTAAAGAAGGTCAGGGTTCTTTGGGCCTGTGGTCTCAGCCCTTGTTGGCTGGGCCCACGACTGCTCACCTCGAGGTGAAGCAAACACCACATTGTTGAAGGCCTGTGATACAGGAGCCCTTTACCTCATGGTTGTCAGGAAACAGAAAGACAGGAAGTGGTTGGGGTTCCAGTATGCTTCAAAGGCACAACCCCAGTGACCTACTTGCTTCAACCAGACCCTGCCTCCTAACGTTTCTGTCATTTCCTGCTAACTCAGAGAACAAGCTTTCACACATACACCTCTGGGAGATGTTCCAGATCCAAACCACCACAGCACCATCTGCGACTCACTTACATCGTACCGTTATATCTGGTGGCAAGAACTGAGAGGGGAGAAACCCAGCCCTAAGCTTCTGACCGACCTCTAGTTGCTAAGAGTGTGTGACCGGATTATTGCTCAGAAGTGCCAGGTTGAGTTCCCTTGCCTATCCCTTGACTTGGACGACAGACATGCTTCAGCACATTCGTGACACAGATGGGACCATGCTTGTTTAGTGAAGCGTCTCCTTGGGCATCTCTGCTAAGACTGTGATAGAAACATCCTCTGTGGCCCTTAGAGAAGCCTGGGACAGACATAACCAAGCTGCTGCTTAGAATTGCCCAGCTGAAATCAGCTGTGTGGGTTTTGTTGTTGCTGCTGTTGCTGTAGGTTTTTGTTTTTGTTGTTGTTGTTCCTGTTAGGTAGTAGTAAATGACTGCCAATGTTCAATTCCGCAAACACCCAATGACCATTAGTCTTGAGTCACATTTGGTCACCCACACTTTGTAAATAGGATCTTTTCAATCCTTGCAGCTAACCTGGGGGGGGGGGTATCCCCACACACCTTCTGTAAAGGTCTATCAGTGAGTGCTGCCAGATGAAAGTCATTGGCTTAAATCACAAACAGGGAGGGACAGAACCTGAGTTAGTGCCACCCTGTTTGGAGAGCTCATTTTTCCATCTTCCATTTTCCCATGATGCTCAGTCTGGCAGACTTGCTAAGTTGAACTGAACCTTAGCTAAAGCTCTGTCCAGGTACTTAGCAAGGGGGACAAAGTGAAGTACAATTCAGCACCCGTGCCCATTCAACATGTATTAAAGGATGCTGTGTGCCAGTGCTTCATGAGACATCCTCGGGAGGTGACGGTCAGCACGACCCTCACAGTCACAGGGAAACCTCCTGTTCCTACTTCATTATAGGTGTGTTTGCACAGACATGCCTCACATCTTGTTTGCTGTCATCTTATCCCATGTATGCAAACAACTCTAGACAAAGGAAAGATTTTTAGAGACATGATTATCTTTTAGTGTGTGACCATAGCCTTTGAATGCATATTTTCTAGACTGACAATTATTGAAATGTCAGTAACAACTACTTTCAGAAACAGTCAGCTGGGGGCTATAGAGATGGCTCAACAGTTAAGAACACACATCATGCTCTTCCTGAGGACCAGAGTTAGTTCCCACGGTGATCCACAACTCCACCTTCATGGGATTCTAATACCCTCTTCTGGCCTCGTCAGACATCTGTGCATACAATCATACAGATACACACAGATACATACACATAGTTTAAAAAATCTTCTAAAAGTTCAGTTACTAATTCAATCTGTGTGGTTCTTCGGCAGTGTGTGCCACGGTGTTAAAGGTCAAAGAGTTTGGAAAGAACAAAATCACTTCTACTCTTCTACAAGGGAAAAGCATTGTGATATAATAATTTGTATTAATAAATATTATTAAATTCAGACCATTTCTGAATTTTAGAATAAAAGTAATTAATCTACTGAAAGAATGGCAAACCAGAACAGATTAACAATTGTAATTAAAGAATGGGAATGACATTTGGTATCAGAGACATCTTGCAGACTGAGTAGTACACTAAATAAAGTGAGTTATTTCTACCATAATAACAGTATTTGCTATAATACAATGGCAAGCTAGAAATCTAATTGCAACCTGTCAAGGATTTAAAAAAAAAAAACCACATGGTTATAATGTGGAAAATACAGAAAGAGTAGATATGATCTTATTTTTAAAAGAACGGGGTAATGCTGCTGCATAGTTTCATTTCCAGATATCAGGATTTAATATAATAAGAAAAGACAGAGAAAATGAAAATTGGGGAGACTTTGAATAGGAACTTTAAGAAGGGGATTTGCAACCGAATGGAAACAGGCTGATTTTGATTATATTTCAATGTGAGATAAGTAAAGATGGGTAAATCCAAAGTAAAACATAATTATAAGTTTCTTCATAATCCCTGGCAGAGATTAGATCCCAGAATTGTGTTAGTAACTCTAACAACTTTTTACCATTCATGGGGGACCCACTGTACATTCACCAGGGTCAGAAGACAGATAAAAATGTGCTCATAAGTGGAAATAATCATAAAGGTGTTTAATAAGATATCTGGAATTCAAAGTTTTCCTCTCTCTTTTGGAAATGGAAAAATCGTAAATAAACTCATAATAGAAAGTAATCTTATCAACAGCAGAGTAGGAGTGAGGAGGCAGACTGTGAATCCACTCCGACACAGAGAATGAGTCGCCAAGCACAAACTGCTTTGTCTAATGAGCACCATCCTTCCACCGTGCTGTGCACAGCGCCTTGATTTCTCTTCACAGTGTCCACCATGAATGCCAACTAATTCCCACGAAGCACATTTTGATGAGAACACAGATAATCTCACAGAATCGCAGGGGCTAACTGACCAGAACTGCAGACAAGCAGTTCTGTCTTCACAGCATCTGGAAAGGATGGATGCTGTTCATTCTAGTACAAAAATGACCCTCAGGGGCGGCAGAAGTCACAGCTCTTCATGTAACACGTGGTTTTGCCATGCTGATACATAGGTGAGATTAACAGCTTCCCTTTAGGTGAATATATGAGATTTGGGAATTCTTGGTTGATTATGAGGGATCTGAAATTGACCAGGTAAATATATTCATAGAAGCTATTCTAAACATGGCCACTCTGCTCTGAGTCTGAGAAATCAACTGTGGAATAATAAGTCTGGTGATTCCTGTGTCTTTTCTCCCGCCTGCTCTAACACAGGGGTAAATGGACATGCACAAGAAACTGCTCTTAGGAGCCAGATGCACGGCAAAATGTATTTTTGTAGGTTACATATTGAAGAGACAGGCAAAAGTGGGGGGGATTGAGAGGAAGATTTTTAGAAATTATAAGTTGTTTTTTTTTTTTGCAAATGAAATTAAAACAATAAAAAACAAATAGAGACCATTGGTAGGAAAATTAAGCAAAAACAGCATTTCTCCAGTAGTGCCGTCTTTGAAGCAATTGCATTAACCTTTTCCATCTCAGAGCATTTTCGGAAATATATAATTAAACAATGATATTAGCTGTTTCTATTTTATTAAGTAGAACTGTACATTACTTGATTTTTTCAATTCCTGAATTTATTATTACAGATATTGACATGAGTTAGCTAGATTAGAGGCAGCTTCTATGTAGAAGCTATAGATACAGATATGCATTTATTATTCTTTAAAAGAATATTCATCTTATTCATAATTGTAGTAGTGGGTTGTAAGTAGTTAGGATAAGAAGAATCATAAGGAGCAAAACTGCACAAATCTATACTCCTGTCATACAGATTATACTTATTATCATTTTGTATATTTCCTTCCAGAATTTTACTCTTTTAAAATTATATATATTATACAAATTTATTGTTCTTACTACTAATCAATACTTGTTTATTTGGGTAAAAGTTTCAAAGAGTATCATTTATTTGCTGTTCAATATTCTATCACATCAATCAACAGACTTTATCTTTAGCATTTGTTTATCTATTTGCCTGTGATTTTCAATCACTTTAGAGCATAGTTCAATAGTGGACACTGGTGAACTTCCAATCTCCTTTGGTTTTTCCTTCTGGGAATACCGGTGAGGTACATCTCTCAGCTTCCTTTACCAGGCTCTCTGTGTTCAGGAGTGATTTTTTTTTTTCTCCCATAGAAATGTGTGAAGAAGTGAAGAAGTAGCGTGAGATGTTTCCAGATTGGCTCATAACCACCTTTCACAAGATTTTCAAATCTCTCCCCTCCTCTGCTGTTCGTTGAGGCTGAGCCTAGAAGACATTTGTAGACGACAACGGGCATGATTCAGGTTGCTGCTGAAGGATTGTGGTGCCGAGTGTCCCTGGCTGCTCCTGTCTCCAGTTGTTACAGGGATGAGAAGCCACACTCTGGTCTGCTGAGCTCCTGAGAGCTGGAGTTTCTCGTTCATCACTGGCAGTCTTAACTATTGGAGAAGACACTGGCATTTGAGAGGCAGTACTAGCTGCTCCTAGTGATCTGTAATGTGTAGACTGACAGTGGGTAGTGAGGAAAACAGTAGCTGGGTGGGAAGATAGAGTCATGTGACGCGCAGCAGGAAAATGTGTTGGAAGCTGTCACAAGAGCTACCTACAGGCAGACCAGGCACTTACAGAGCTCTAGGCAAAGACTAGGGAAATAAACTTTATGATGTGTGTAAGTTGTTAGCAGGTGGGATCAGGAAAGTATTGGAAGAAACACTGGGTTAGTAAATAGCTGGGTAATTTTTTTTTTTTTTTTGAGCATAAATATAAAGAAATACACACAGAGAAGAAGTCTGGGGTATCTAAGAGCTTAGAAAGCTTTGTCTGTTTCTGAACCCTATCAGATGGAAGCGGAGCTGGAAAGCCCCTCAGGGAAGGTCCAGTGCTGTGATCTAATTCAGAACGTTGTCTTTTCTCAGGAGTGTGGTGGTGATGACATCATACCATGACCACATGCCTGTGGGAGATGCTTAAAGATCGGAGGAGGAGGAGGAAGCAGGGGTAATAACTGTGCTTAGGGAGGGAGTCTGTGTGCGGCCGGCTCCTGGCATGCAGCTCCAAGTGGAGATGACTGAATCAGAAACTAATCAGAGAAGGACTGAGGACCTTTCACCCCCAGAGACTTAGAATCATCCTTGAGCGCCAACCTGGAATAAGCAGAGAGAATCATGGCCTCAGAAGCCCTGCTCACTACCTCTGGCTCTGCATACCAGGTTCCCTTGGCTCAAAATCTCTCCTTAGCTGAATCAGAGGGTTTTTCTTTTTCCTTTTTCCTCCCTTTGAAAGTTAAGGAAAAACTGTTGGGTGTGGTGGCACATGCCTGTAATCCTAGCACTCAGGAGGCTGAGGCAGGAGAATGGGGAGTTCCAGACCAGCCTGGACTACACAGTGAGATCCTGTTACCAGCCAAACAAACTAAAACAAGATGCTAAATCCCATCCCCCCAGTGTTTGGCAATAAATAGGAACCAGGCACTGATGCATGCCTCAATGTGAATGAACTTTGATAATACACCCAGAGAAAGAAACAGACACTGAGGACACACAGTGTGAGAGCCCAATCATATGAAATCCACAAGAGCCATAGCTGTGGAGGCAGAAAGCTGATTGGCTGGTGCCTGGCACCAAGCTGGGGTGAGGGATGGTCACACATGGGTGCCAGAACATTAAAGGAAGTCTTCTAGAGTTGTAAATGGACTTAAAAATCACTGAAACAAATGCCTGTCAAGAGAGGATTAGCACATTAGACTACTTCCAATCACTGAACTGGCCTACAAGAGTTCTCTTTCCATGGAACTTCAAAGAAAAATGTTTTGAAGCTGGGCGTAGTGGTGCATGACTTTAATCCCATCACTTGGGGAGGCAGAAGAAGGTCTGTGAGTTTGAGATCATCCTCTACATAGTGATAGTTTCAGGACAGCCAGAGCTACACAGTGACACCCTGTCTCAAAACAACAACAAACAAACAAACAAAAAAACCAAAGAAAAGATGACTTGAAATTAATTTTTTTTTCATTTTTTTAAAGAAACTTTTTATTCATTTTACATACCAACCACAGACCCCCCCCCATTCCTCCTCCCTCTCTCCCTCCCCTGACCCACTCCCATCCCCTCCTCCAAAAGGGTATGTGGTCCCATGGGGAGTCAGCAAAGCCTGACATATTCAGCTGAGGCAGGACCAAGCCCCTCCCCACTGTGTCAAGGCTAAGCATGGCACCATAGGAAATGGGCTCCAGAAGGCCAGCTCATGCACCAGGGACAGATCCTGACCACACTGCCAGGGGTCCCTCAAACAGACCCAGCTACACAGCTGTTTGCAAAGGGTCTAGTCCAGTCCCATGCAGTTTCCACAGATGTCGGTCTAAAGTTCATGAGTTCCTACGAGCTTGGTTCAGTTGTCTCTGTAGATTTCCCCATCATGATCTACCCCGCTCTCTCCATATAATCCTTCTTCCTTCTCTTCAACTAGATTCTCTGAGCTCAGCCTGGTGCTTGGCTGTGGATCTCTGCATCTGCTCAGTTACTGGATGAAGGCTGTCTTGGTCCAATTGGAGCTGGTATAGTCTGTGTCTTAGGAAGTAGCTGCAGTCTTGGGGTATGGAGTGGTCAGGCCTGCCTGCAGGAGTCTTGCCTGTTGGCCTGCAACTGTAAAATTAAAATATTATTACATCATTTTCCCCTCACCTCTCTTCCCTCCAGCCCTTCCCATGCACCCCTCCACACCTTGTTCTCTCTCAAATTCATAGCCTCTATTTCTTTGTTTACACACACACACACACACACACACACACACACACACACACACACTCCTACACATATAAATACAACTTCCTTGGTCTGTATAATGTTACTTGTATGCATATGATTTCGGGGCTGACTACTTAACTTTAGATAACCAATTGGAGGGCTCCTCCCCAAGGAAGACAGGAACACTATTTCTCCTGTTCCCAGTGTTCCTTAGTTGCCTAAAGTTTAATCTTGGGGCCTCATGACCTTTCCCCTTTTACATTAGGATGTTTATTGGTATAATTTTTTTTTTTTCCAGAGCTGAGGACCGAACCCAGGGCCTTGTGCTTACTAGGCAGGTGCTCTACCACTGAGCTAAATCCCCAACCCCAATTGGTATAATCTTTGCCCAGGTTTTGTTTAGGCAGCCATGTTGATGATGAGACTTGACAATGTGTGTAGTTTCTCTGACATTTCAAGAAGACAAAAATCTCACAGCAAACTTCCTATTCCTTTCGATCTTATAGTCTTCCCACCCTCTGTCCCACAGTGATACCTGAGCCTTAGGAACAGGGATTGTGTTGTAGATGTATCATTTGGGGCCAGGTACCACACAGTCTCTTGTCCTCTGTATTTTAATCCACTGCTTGAGGATTTCTGTAATGGTCCTATCTGTTGCAAGGAGATGTTTCTTTGGTGAGACCTATACTTATGTGTAGGTGTAAGGATAAACTTTTAGAATGTAGTGAGGAATTATGCTGGTTTAGTACAGTTGTGGTAGTAGGTTCTCTTCCAGGATCCCTGACTTCACTAGCCTGGGCTACCTGGTTGGGTTTCTAGTACCAGCATGGTTTCCCTCTTATTGAGTGGACCTCAAGTACAATTAGAGAGCTGCTGGTTCTCACCAGAGTGTGCATACCACTACTCTACCCTAAGGGCTGTCTTGGCGTGTTGGTCTCTCTCTTTTTTAAAGTTCATAGACAACATACCTTGGCAGGAGTAATGGTAGCTTCCTTCCCTTGGAAGCATGCATGCATTGTGACTTCCAAGGGAAGTATGAAAGGTAGTCTTAGGGGGAAGGTTTTCATGCCAGAGTCACCTCAGAGCCTCTGGGTCCTGTGTTGGAAATAAATGGTGTCTTCAGCAACCTTTAACCTCTGGGAGGCAAACTGGGCAACAGCAATAGCTTACAGTGTTTCAGCCGGCAGTCCTTGGACAACCCTGACAAAGAGCTGAAAGGGGCTTCTCATACTTGGTATTAGGGTTTCTGTTAGTCTGGGGCAGCGTTAGTATTGTCAGGCTTCCTTGGAAATCTCAATGTATTTCTATTGAAAACTAACAACAATAACAATGTAGTTAGAGTGTGGTGTTTATGGTAGGGACTCCTAGGTCTATAAAAACACGAGGGTACGCTGTGGTCTGAACTTTGTCATTTCCTTTCCCTCCAGAATTATGTGTTAAGAGTTAATCAATAATGTGTTCATTGGGGTAGGGGCCTTTCAGAGGTGACTGAGTTATAAGGAAGATTGCAACTCTCAGGATTAAGGTTAGTGCCCTTTGAAAAGGAGAACCTAGAGCTTTCTCCAGATGAGGATGTACTGAGAAGACCTGGATTCTGGGTACCAGGAAACAGTCCTCACTAGAATGTGCATCTCCCAGTGTCTTGACTGTGACCTTCCCAGCCTCCTGAATTGAGAGAATGACTATTTCTTTTCCAGAAACCATACAATCCATTATATTTCTCTATGGATATGGTAACTTGGATGAAATGAGACAAGGTGGAGTTACCAATTTCTATTTCCCCTAAAATATAGAAACTATTTGGCCATCACATATTATAAGGCAAAAACCAACAAAGACACATTCACTTCTAAAATCAGCTTATTGGGCTGGAGAGAGGGCTCAGAGGTTAAGAGCACTGACTGCTCTTCCAGAGGTCCTGAGTTTAATTCCCAGCAACCTCATGGTGGATCACAACCATCTGTAATGAGATCTGGTGCCCTCTTCTGGCCTGCACTCATACATGCTGTATACATAATAAATAAATAAATCTTTAAAATCAGCTTATCTCAGAGTTCAGTGAGAAATGTAAGTGCTGTGGACTTACATTTTTATATATGTAGATTAGTTGGACTAAATACAGAGATTGCCCCTCTCCAGTTTAAAAACAGTTACATTTGTATGTGTGTGTAACTCATTTGATAATCAAGTTTCCCACTTTCATATTTTAATTTAACATCAATGGGCAAAAGCTTATAGTTCATCTCTAACTAACTTGCCCAATAGGCTAATTTTAGTTAATAGATATTGCCCAAACTGAAGTCTGACCTGTTCTGGAGGAGAGACAACTCCAATATATAACACAGGATTGCACAAGGCCCCAGGAGTTTTAAACAAAATGGGCTAAAGTGGGTTGATGCGGCTTGAAGTAGGGTCTGTCCTTCAGGCCTCACTCTTCACAATCACCTAAACAAAACAAAAAAGGGTTTAAAGTGTGATTCCCTCCAGGAAGTAAAGACAGAAAGGAAGTCAATGTTTAAGGGATTGTGTGCCTGGGGCTGACAAATGTGGTTCTAACAGTTATTTCTTCCAGTGTGTTACACATGCATTTCCTGAAGGGACTTATGTATGCTACTTGCTGGCAGAAGCTGAAATCTTAAGTCTGCCTCTGTGTATTGATCAATCAAACACAGGATAAAAATGAGCAATCTCATCACACCATGTATCACTGTTTTCTGAATAGATTACCGTCTCTACTGGGGGCCTACAACAGAAAAAAAAAAGCCTATTAAATGGCAATGTTTTCATGGTTTCTCTCATTAAATAGTGGGAGGAGAGCCAAGTGTTAGCACTGCCTTGTAGTCATTCTCCAAGAGGAGCAGCAGTAGCATATTGTCAGGGACTCTAAACTCCAGGTCATGTAGACAGCCACGGAAAACCACGAATTTAAAACAACACAACCTGAACTTGTCAGGCGGTGACTGACAAGTGGGTAATTAAAATTATTTGGAAGTGATGAATATTCATGCCAGTAAGAACACAGTGTATATTTATGAAGAAGAGGGAGATATTTGAACGTGAAACACATGATAGCAACTGCCTGAAAACCAGAAGTACCTGGGGCCATCTGAGAGGTAGGGTTCTGGACTCTGACTTGACCTGAGGAACCATGGGTCCTTTGGGTCTTCTGATAAAAGGAGACTGGGGGATTGTCTTGCAGTTTAACACAGAAGTGCTCCAAATTTTATGCAAGCAGTACCTAGAGTTGTATAATTACCTTCAACAGGTTGCATCCCCATTGCTTAATGTCCTACGAAAGCCCTCGCCCGAGAGAGGATGGTAGAGCTCAGGGCTCACAGCCAGTGCCACAAATGCTCCCTTCTTCTCTGACATTTTGTCCCCTAGGACAGTGGGTCGGAGTTTGGGATGCCTGTAGGGATTGCCTGGGGAGTTTGAACACAGTGTTCTCTAGGTCTCACAGTCAAGAAGGCGGAGGGTGGCTTGGGCATCACAGCTTTCAAGTGCTATTGATTTTCAGCTGTCTTAGAAGCATGGCTCAGACATTTCAGTGAGTAGAGCTGGGGCTCTAGAACAGAACTCATAGCCCTGACTTTTCTGTGTCCTGTGGCTGTGGCCCTATCTTCTATCTTTAAAGCCACGGCAAGTGCAGTACCCTCGAAGCTCCCCAGGACTCTGGCTTTCCTGCTGTTGTCACATCTTCTTGTTTCTAACCAAGGTGCCCCCTCCTGTAAGGATCACGTGACTGGGCCCACCCACAGTCAAGGACCAGCCAGCAATTGGGGACCTCTACTTATCCTTGCACAAATCAAGCAATGAAAGGAAGCCTGTGTGTTAATCAACTTCCTATCAGTAAGTATAATGAAGTGCTGGATATAATCAACTTAAAAAGAGAAAAGAGGCTGACAGGCTCCAGTCTGTGATTAACTGGTGCTGCAGTTTTGGCCCATGAGGAGGCAGTGTGCTGTGGCAGGGATGTGGGTTAGAGTGAAAGCAGGCAGCGTGGCCTCTGCTGTCACATGAGCTCCCGTTACTGTGATAAAATGCAGTGACCAGAGGCAACCTACAGTAAGTGTCTGCTTTGGCTGACAGTTCCGGATGGATACAAGCACTCATGGCAGGGAGGTGTGGCAGCAGGAGGCTGGAGGAGGAAGCTGAGAGGTCACATTTCAGCCTCACACCGGAAGCAGAAACAGAAAGCTGGGAGTGCAGGGAGGCTGTAGACTGGTAAAGTCTGCCCACAGTGACGTACTTCCTCCAGCAAGGCTCTCCTCCTAAAGGTTCCATTGCCTTCCATCACAGCTGCGTTATAGGGACCAAGTGTTTAAAACATGAACCTCTGGAGAACATGCCACCTTCAAAGCATGGCAGCCTCTGAGAAACAACAGAGAGGAAGAGGCATTGGACAGGCTGTCTGAGAGATTGGCCTCCTGCTGGTCACCTGCCCCAGCTGTAGCTGGGGAGTCATCTGCTTCTAGATACATGACCTCACGCCCATTTTGTTTTCTATGATTTCAATTACTCCAGGTCAAATGCAATAAAAATTATTAAACGGAAAATTTCAGAAATAAACTAAGTATAAGTTTGAAATTTTGATTCCCTTTGAGTAGTGTGATAAAACCGCCTGCCATCCCACTTTGTCCACCCTGGACATACGTCTCCACATTTTAGTTAGTTTTTTTTACGTGCACTTCCTTCTGCAGCGACAGCATTTACCCAGTTGTTGTCTCTGTTGTTACTCCTTGTGCGTACACTGGTGTTCAGCAAAGACACAGGTAAACTTGACTCTTGTGAACGATTTACTTATCTCTTGCTAATGTTTACAGAAGTAGTTAACACTATGAAGTTACTCGAGGGTGTGTGTAACTGCTTTGCTAGTTCATTGCAGTGTGTCTACATTTGGTATGATGTCATATGATTGATTTTCTTGGAATTATGTGTAGAGTATTGGGATTTCCAGACAAATAGATGCTGATCTCTTCTGAGTTTAACAACACATTCGTCCACTGAGGATTGTGAGACAATGGTTTGAACCAACTTTGAAGGTGAAGCCAGTGCCACATTATTGTTTTTGGATCCCATTCTTCCCGGGTTGGTAGTAAATAAATGAAAGTCAGTTTCCTCTATACTTGGGGTTTAAAGTTGGGTTTAAGGGCAACTTATTAAAATCTCTTTCAAAATATAGATATAATCAAGAATGGAAGACAAAGAATATTAACATAGTAGAAAAGATTACAAAGAATATTTTCTTGTGAGGAAAGAAGGAGAATTTTAAACTTTTATAGCATGGTTAGGGAGATTCAATTGGTGGGTGATGGTGCATCAGCTATAACAGAATTAAGAGACAATACTCCTTTTATTTATTGTGGTTTCCATTACTGTGGTCAAAATTATTAAATATAATCTGAAATTATTAAATTCAAAATTCCAGGAGCTGGGGTATGGCTCGTTGGTGGAGAGTTTGCAATCCCTAATACCACAAGTGTAAACTGGGCATGGTAATGTAGGCCTGTAATCCCAGCACTTGGGGGGAGACAGGTGGGAGGATCAGAAGTTTGTCTATCTATCCAGTTTGAGGCTAGCCTGGGATCCATGAAATCCTGTCTCAAAGTCAACCAACTAATCTAAAAACAACTCAAAAAATTTAGTGAATGCCATCCTGAGTAGTGTGACGAACATTTGCCCCATTCACCAGAGACACTAACTCTCCCTTTGTCCGGTGCAGCCACACTGCATATGCCTCTGCCTATCAGTCACTTTGTAGCCCCGCCCCATTACGTCACCAGTCTCCTGATCACTGTGCTTGTCTTATTGTCTTGTTTTATGTAATAATGGCTGCAAAGTGCACAGCAGGGATGCCGGCAGCTCTGCTGCACCAAAGAGAAGATGCAAAGTACTTCTTTCAAGTAAAAAGATGAACATTCTTGATTTAAGGATGAGGGGGGAAAGCCATGTACTGAGTTTGGGAATGAATCTTTGGTGAAAGTGTCAGGAAGGGCCCAGGAATCTACGTGGGTTTTGCGGTCTCACCTCAAGCTATAAGAGCCACAGCCATGTTCGTGACAGTGTGCAGTTACGAGAGAAAAGACATCTGACTTGTGGATGGAAATGTGTCTGGACTGACAGTGTGTCCATGCCAGCAAGCACTGAGCTACTCTCAAGGGTTGGACGAAGGACGTGTGAAACAGTGCTGTCACCAAGCTATTTCCCCGAAAGGAAGGTGTAGTGGATAGCCATCCCAGCATTGGCCTGGAAGTTCCAACCCCCATTGAGGCTTCAGTAATGATCACGCCCACAAGGCGGGGCAGAGGAGGGAGCGGAAGACGGAGGAGCAAGAGGAGGAGGTCTCTCTTGGTTCGGGACTCTGGACACTGGAGGTAGACCGAGCAGAGTTCTCCAGAGAACACCGCCGGACTGCCCTATACCTTTGCCAGACCCTGCAACCTACCCCTTCATTTGTAAGTTACCCCACAAAATAAACCTCCCTTTTAACTACGTGGAGTGGCCTTAATAATTTCACCAATAGAAAGGGGTGCTTGCACAGATTCCAAAAAGACATGAGCTGAAAAGCAAAAGAGAAAAAAAAAGTCACTGGAGAGACTGTTAGTTAAATCCTTTACTGTGGCTAGTTTGTCATAGGTATGTGTGTATGTGAAGAAACCTGGTACATACAGAGCCAGGTATTGCCCCCTGTTTAGGGAATTAAATGGGATGCTGGGAGATATTTCCAGTAGGTGATCACAGAGCACTCCAGTCAAAACGCCATTCTGCTAGCTAGTGTTTTGTGCATGTGTGTGGTGGGCACGCTATCCTGTGTGTGAATGTGTGGGGGCCAGAGGTTGACTTTGGGTGTTTCCCTCTATTTCTTTTTACTTTATTTATTTGTTTATTTACTTATCTCTCTATTTATTTATGAATAGAGCCTGGAGCTCTCTGTTTCAGCTAAACTTCTTGGCCCAGTGAGTCTCTGAGATCTTCTTCTCCACTCCTGGGTACTGGAGACCAGAACTCTGGCCCTCCTGTTGCTTGCCTAGCAAACACCTTTATTTCCTGAGATGTCCCCAATCAAGCTGTGGATCTTGGTAATTCTTACTTTTGTGTCCTAGTGCCAATCAATATTTTGGAATAAGCAGTGATTCTCAGCCTTTCTTCTGCCTCAAACCCACCTGGAGGGTTGTCTTTGTTAGATTTTCATTGCTGAGAAGAGACCACAGCAACTCTTATAAAGAAAACATTTAAATGAGGGCGGGTCGCTTACAGTTCTGAGGTTCAGTCCAATATGATCATGGCAGGGAGCATGGCAGCATGCAGGCAGACACGGTGCTGGAGCTGAGAGTGCTACATCCTGCAGGCAACAGGAAGTCAACTGATTGTCACATTGAGGGAAGCTTGAAAAAAAGAGACCTCAAAGCCCGCCCCCACAGTGACACACTTCCTCCAACAAGGCCACACCTCCTAATAGTGCTACTCCCTTTGGGGGCCTTTTTCTTTCAAACCACCACAAGGGTGTTACAGCACAGGCTGTGGGGCTCTCCCTAGAGGCTCTGACTTGGCCGACTTGGGTGGTCCAAGGATGTGTTTCTAACCAGATGCCAGGGTTTGCCCATGTAGCTGGCTGGGAACCACATTTGTGGTGGGTAAAGCTCTAGTGCTTTCGTCCCTAACTGAACCTTCGTATATGTTGTCAAGGGATTAAAAAAACCTTGCCCCAGCTTTGAAATACTTTGTCTTCATTTCTAGTTTCTTTCCCTTTAAAAATGCATCTTTTAGAAACCGAAAAAGAAAATCATGTTTCTTGATAGTAGCTATCCTATAATGTTGCATTGTTTATTTCATCTATGTGAATTCTCTAGAGACAAAACAATTGGAATTCTTGAGGGGTCCCTATTGGTCAAGGAATGTTTCAAAACCTCTGTATCTGCACGGGGTCGCAATCTGATGAAGTTGTCTCCCTGTAACCTTGAGGTTGCAGTTTGCATTCAGTTTGATTTCTCTGGCCTGGCTGCTTAGTTTCTTTGTCCTGCTCCCCAGTGGATAAAAATATTAAAATCAGGCAGGCAAGATGGGTCACTGGATAAAGAGCCCTTCCTGTGCAATCTGATGAGCTGTGCTGGGTCCCTGGAGCCCATAAAAATGAGAGAGAGACCTGGTTCCACAAGCTGTCTTCTGGCCTCTCCATGCATGTTGTGGCATGTGCACCCACACATACACACTACACAAACATGTACATACACATGCACACACACACACACACACACACACACACACAAACCCACACTAATTAATTATTTTAATTAGAGGAAAGTCTTCACATGCTGTTGCTGAGAGCATAGCATGATTAATATGGGTAAAAATTATTCAGTACTTGGTCGTGGACTCAGGAGAGATACATTTCACCATACAAATAAATATAACACTTACCTAGTGTATACCCCAGAAGTTAATTGTGTGTGTGTGTGTGTGTGTGTGTGTGTGTGTGTGTGTGCATGCCTGATGCATGCACATGTTCTGTGTGTTGCCCAGGCTAACCTTGAAATTTTGGTTCTCATCTGGGCCTTCAAGTAGCCGGGCTACCAGGCCCTTCCCACCAGATGAGCCAGAAAATGATTTGTGAAAGTAGCTGACTGCTCTGCATTTCTAGAGGATCATACACAGGGATGATGGCCCTCACACCAAGCCCATGAGATCCATCACACACAGGGATGATGGCCCTCACACCAAGCCCATGAGATCCATCACACACAGGGATGATGGCCCTCACACCAAGCCCATGAGATCCTTCACTCACAGGCACTGAACCCATGGGCAGTGCTCACCCAGAGGGCATAGATTGCCTTTATACATTTTTTCCAGTTTAGGAAATCTTTCTTTGGGTTTCAGGAAAGCTTTCAGTGTCTGATAAAAAATTATGAGTACGCTTTCATAAAATATTACTTTATACTTCTGAGTTTGGATCTAGTAATAGTGTCACATGGCAAAATCATAAAAGGTATTGATTTGATTTATTGTACTCTCACAAAAGGCTGTATAGAGGATTACTAAAAATATTTTTATAGGGCTAGGAGAATTTAATTTCGTGTATAGTGTCGAATTTGACGGTATTTCTGGGTTGAAAGGAGGGTCTTACAAGCAAAGAATGAACTCTTGTAATGAGCGGCTCTTGTACCGCTATTCATCACCAACAACGTTTTTATTGGGTGCTTGCTGTGTGCGCCATCGCGTTAGATAATTTTCTATGTTAAAAGTTTTCTTTTTGCAGTTTTTTTTTTTTTGCTTCAAAAGTTATAAACTGCTAAAACAAATTCTGATATTGTCACCGTAAATAAGCGCATTGTAGGTAAAAGTTTATTAGAGTTTGCTTGGTATATATAGACCATAAATGCACAATTAGGTGGAATCGAGGAAGGCGTGCCTCATCAGTCCGGACATAGGTATTTTCATCGTCTGGAAAGTCCCCAAGACCACCTTGTAACCAGTTCCTCTTTGCTCTCAAAGAACCACCGGGTTTCTTCCCTCGTGTCTGGCTCCCCTTACTCAGCACAGGCTTCCAAGGGCCATTCCTTCCTCTGTGCCAGTGTTAGTTACTGCTGATCAGCTTCCAGCCAGCAGCCAGCAGCCCAACTTGTTTTCCTGACTGACTACCGAGGATCTGGAAACTGTTCTTTCACACCTCCTTGTTTTAATGTGAGCCTTATTATTGGAGGGTATTTGGTAGTTCACATTCCTTATTCATTCAACGTAGAGGCTGAAGCAGGAGGACTGTGATGAGTTCAAGGTCAACCTGGGCTGCAGTAATGAGCTTCCAGAGGACCTGGGTTTGGTTTTTCCATCCACATCAGGTGGGTCACTACCACCTGTAATTCCAACTCCAGCAGATCCTACATCTTCTTCTGGCCTTTGAAGGTACTTGAACACAGGACACACATGTAGTGCCCTGGAACTCCCAAGTTGAGTAACTGCTGCCCTGCTTGCCAATCTTGACCAGGTGTCCTCCCTATGCTGATTCCCTGCCTGTCTCCACCCTCCTGAATGCTCACCTGAGGTCTTTGTTTGTGTAACCTGCATTTGGTGTAAATAGCTTAAATGCAAGAATGTAGAACATTGGGTATCGATCTTCTGCCCTCCAGGGGTTCCTCCATTGTGCTGTAAGCCTGTATTTAAGGTTTCCTCCCTTCTTCAATAAACGGATTCTGCATCCTCTGGCACTAATGACCCGCTGTCTTTTGTCTCTGTTTTTCGATCCACAGCCCCTCGCTCGGACATGGTAAACGGGTGGTGGTAGTGTGGTAGTGTAGTAGTGCTACCGCAACACACACACACACACACACACACACACACACACACACACACATAAAATAATAAAAATAAGTCTTAAACAGAATGATTTCTCAAGCCATTTTTTCTTGAAGTGCAGTAAACCTTGCCTTTATCCAGAAGGAGGGCACGAGCCGGCCTGTAGCCCGCAGATAAGTGCTTTCCCAGGAAACAGCAAGTACTGAGCTTGATTGCATCATCTAAGTGGGCGTGCCTGTAATTCCTGCACTCTACCGCTGAGGCAGGAGGATCAGGCACTCAGGGTTAACCTTTGCAACCTAACAGCTTCTAGGTGAACCTGGCCTGTAAAAGCCCCGGTTTCAAAAACCCAAAGTAAAACCAAACAAGACAGCAGCAGTAACAGAGGAAGGGAGTGTCCCACTTTTAGTCGTAAACTGAGTCGACCTGCGTTTACATAAAGGTTCCGAGAACTGATGTTTCCAGCTGGCCCACTCTTGGACAGGAATAACTACCGCTTTGCCCAGGTATCTTACAAATACCGAGGGTTAAGGGAGGAGATGGAATGAGGAGTCACTTTGCTCCTGATAATGAATGTTGCGGGGTTGTAAAGGACAGCGGAGCGTGTGTGAGAGGCGGGAAGAGCAGGTGTGCTCCGTAGAGGCCAGGCCTGACTAATTAGTAGGCAGTCAGAGCCCGGGGCTAGACCAAGACATTTTACCCTCCTGCTCTGGCAGAGGCGTGGGGGTCAGAAAAGAAGAGGGAAACCTGGCCAAAAGACAAGCCTCTGTAAGACCCTGCCATCTCAGCTTACCCAGGGGTGAACCCAGGCTGTCTTCCACCCCTGCCTCCCAAGGGCTTCACCCCACCCCCCTGCTTGCTGCTTCCCAGCAGAAATGTGAGCGCAGTGCAGAAGATAGACCAGCGCAGCAGGGCTCCTGAGTCACAGGTTGAAAGCTCAGCCCAAGGAAACCAGATCTTCCCTCCATATGGTGATAAGGGGCTCAAATGCCAACATGATAAAAAAGAGATAAATAATAGCTACAAGCTGTGCACGGCACCCAAAAATATCAGGCGGGTGCCACATGCTGTCTGGTGCAATGTTTTGGATGAGCTGGGGGAGGAGGGAAAAGCATCTACTTTCCATGTATTCAATTTGTTCTTTGTGAGATTTACTCTTTGCAAGCGCCAAGCTGCTATGAAAGGTTCCATCACGCTGGTGACATGTCTGCCTATCTTAAGCTTGCAGTTGCTGCTCAGACACTGCACAGATCAACAGCCTTCTCAGGTTCCAGGAGCCTTTGAACAGTGTGTCTTCCTGCAGGTCTCCCGGGCTTCCACCCAGTGGGGGGTGGGGCTCCATGCTGACAGGTGAGGCCTCACTGTAGCTAGCCCTCACCCTCACCCTCCTCTTTCCCCAGGGACTGGGGAGGGGAAGGAAAAGGAGGGGACCAATGCCAGCCACTTCTTTTCTCAGTAGATAATTTTGACTTCCTAGGTACCTGTGTTTTTTAGAGTATAGTATGTATTACATATCATTGGTGGAGTATAATTTAACAAAATGAAAATGAAACAGAAACATCCAAAACAGCAAGGCTACTTTGCTTTTATTTGGTTGTTGGAAGTAGTAGTACAGCTATTAGCAGGAATTTGGTCGGCTTCCTTTAACTGTATCCTATTGAGCCAGACATGGGGCCTATGACTGTAATGTGGCACTTAGACTGTGGCAGAATTGCTGAAACTTTGCTACATAGTGAACTCAGAGGCCAACCCTGGGTTATAGTCTCTCCCTGTCTGTCTGTCTGTCTGTCTCTCTCACACTCACACACACACCACACCATACACAATTGAAATTATTATCTGTATTATTTCATGGTCTCAAAGTCATATTAATGTTGAGACTATTAGAAATCACAGTTTTCACAGTGAGAAAAAGGAGATAAATGTATATTAAAAGTGAGTTTTTGTGGGGACTGGAGAACTGACTGGCTCAGGGTTTAAGGGCTGCTCTTGCAGAGAACTCACTTTGGTCAGCCCACAACCACTTGTAACTCATGGGATCTGACACTGTCTTCTGTCTTTCACAGGCCCCTGTACAAACACGGTACACATATACAGATTCAGGCATATGCATCTAAAATAAACTAAATAAATGTTGAGGAATAAGTAGGTTTAAACTTGATGGTTCTTGAAGGAATCACTGCCTGTGGATGTGCTGCAGATAACAGTAAGGTGTGATTTTCATACTCAAAGGTGAGGTTGCTGGCCATAGAGAAGATTTGGCCATCAAAAAGAATAAAAATGGAAAATGATTGAAAAATACTAGGTAAAAATAAATAAATAAATAAAAATCCTCAAATCTACAATGGCTCTCAATGAGAAAGCCAAAGCGACAGCCTTAGCTGGCCCCTCTTAGAGGGGACCGGCCCACCCTGAACTCTCAGCAGCCAGTGGTAGATGAAAGAATGGAGTCTTCATCTGCCTGTCTTATGAAAAGCTTTATTGGCAGAAAATAGCCCTAACTGATTAAGAAAAGTTTTGCTCACCAGTGTCTTATAGCTAACAAACAAAGAAACACCAGGATTAGAAAAAAAAAAAAAAAAAAGAGAGAGAATCTTCATTTTACAAAATGTGATGAAACATTTTAAGAAATAAATATCAGTGTATGTTAAAACTGAAAAGTACAATATCAATGAGGAACTGGACTCTGAGCTGTCAAAAGCCACCCACCCACCAACTGGGGTCAGGCAATGAGCACAAAGGTACTAGCATTGCTAAAAGCAGTGCAAAATGATGTTTTGGACTTCCAGTGTGAAGGGCCCTAGAAAGCATCCATGCCCCCAAGTATTTGCCCTATTCCTTTCTTTTAAAATTGGAAATAGATTTTCTTCATATAATATATTCTGATTATGGTCTCCCCCAGCTCCTCCTATCCACCCAAATCCACACCCTTTCTTTTTCTTTCTCATTAGAATACAAACTGGCATCTACAGAAATAATACTAGAAAATAAAATAAGAAAATAAAAGCAAACACACTGAAACAGGAAGAAGCAGATAAATGACCAGGAGAAAAAGAGCCAAAGAAAAAGCTGAAGAAACTGTTCATCCCACCGAGTGAGAGTAAAGACCATAGTCTAAATCCTTTTAGTTGAGTTAAGCAAGCTTTATTTTCTGTTAGGGCAATTTCCCTAAAGCAGGATTTGAGAAAACAGTATAAAACACAGGAGAAGGTGGGTTTATATATCCCCCAAAATCTCGGCAAAACTAGTAGTTTCCCAAGTGTTGGGGGATTTCCAGGGGAATTTTGGTTATACAGAAACTTGGCTGGACATTTCAAAATTATTTGGCAGAATATCTTGTCTTACCAGGGTGGAGGTTAGGGTGTAGAGTGTGGAACATGTCAAATTCCAGAAAATGGGTAAATTCAAGTTCTACAGAAAACAGAATGAGCCTTGTAGCAAGATGTTCTTAATCTTCAGATGGGGTCAAGTTGGTTCAAAACAAATACAGATACCGAGACACACACATTCACAGACACAGAAATCCCATAAAAACACAGCACTGGAAAGCATAATGTACACACAAAAGAACCATAAGGGAGGGGAAAGATAGGAAGAAAGAAAAAAAATGATGCCTAGACTAAGCATTATAAGACAAAGAGCCTCCAAAATGCCACAGAGTTTGTTTTGTGTTGGCCAGCTGCTTCTGGTAATGGGGCCTGTGCTGTGGATATCGCTCTGTGTAAATAAAATGCTGATTGGCCAGTAGCCAGGCAGGAAGTATAGGCAGGAGAAGCAGAGAAGAGAATTCTGGGAACAGGAAGGCAGAGGGAGAGACACTACCAGCCACTGCCATGAAAAGCAACATGTAAAGACACTGGTAAGCCACAAGCCATATGGCAAAGTACAGACTAACAGAAATGGGTTAATTTAAGATAGAAGAAGTAGATAACAAGAAGCCTGCCATGGCCATACAGTTTGTAAGCAATATAAGTTTCTGTGTGCTTTCTTGGTTGGGTCTGAGCGTCTATGGGCCTGGTGGGTGAGAGAGATTTGTCCTGACTGTGGGCCAGGCAGGAAAACTCTAACTACAGGCCTGTCCTTAAGAAGAGTTTGTGTACTTAGTGAGATTTCACTGTAGGAAACTGGTTCCTTTGTGAACAGTTATCAACTGGAGATAGCTTCTGTGTTAGAAATGGGGGCTTGTGTTCCCTTTTCCTCTCAAATGGGACCCCATCTGGCTTATACCCGTGCAGATCCTGTGCACGCTGCCTCAGTCTCTGTGAGTTCACATGTGTGACGGCTTTGCTGTGTTTAGTAGGCCTTGTTTCCTTGGTATCCTCCTTCCCCCTGGCTCTCACAATCTCTCTGCCTCTTCTGCAGGGTTCACTGAGCTCTGAGAAGAGGGAATTGATGGAGACATGTCATTTAAGGCTGAGTGTTTCAAGGTCTCTTACTCTCTTCACACTGTCCAGTTGTGGGTCTTTATATTGTTCCCATCTACTGCAGGAGGAAGCTTCTCTGATAATGGCTGAGCAAGGTACTGATCTATAGCAGAATGTGGTTAGGAGTCATTTTGTTGCTATGTCCCTTTAGCAGAACGGTTGTATTTGGTTTTCCCTGAGGTTCCTGACCTATCTGGTCTTAGGTTCTTGGCCACCTGAGCAGTACTGGGCATGGGTTCCATTTCACAGAGTGGGCCTTACATCCGATCAGGTAGTGGTTGTTACTCCCACAAGCTTTGTACCACGGTTGCACCATCGTATCTTCATGCAGGTCACTGTTGCAGACCGAAAGGTTTGTAGATGGCTTGGTGTTTATCTTTCTCCTCTGGTAGAGTACAAATTTCCTTCTAGTACCATAAATTCTAGTCAGTAGGGGTGAAGCCTTTAAGTAAATAGCTCTGTTTCTAATCAAGCCTTTATATCTAGTTCTAGGTAACCCAGTCTGTTGAAAATATCACTGATTAACAAAAGGGTCATGTGGGGCTGGAGATATGGCTCAGCGGTTAAGAGTTTGCACAGAAGCTCCAAACGAGCTTCTGAGTTCACCCATGAAGTTGTCCCAAAACTTCCTATAACCGAGCTCCAGTGTGACCTGATGCCTCTGACCTCCACAGGCACCGGAACTCTTCACATGCCCACACAGAAACATGTGCACATATACACAATAACAAATAAATCTTTAGGAGAAAAAAGGGTCATGTGGGAGATAATCGTGATGGATAAAAGAGACTTGGAGACCTGCCTAGTGCAAGAAAAGCTCCTATCTTGAATGTGCATGTATAGTCTCACAAAACAGTGTGTCTGATTTGTTGACTGGCATATTGCTTCTTGTGAAGCATGTAGGTGGCTTGGGATTCCAACGTCTCTCTCCCTATTCCCTGTTTTAGGCCTGCTCTTCTTGCCTTCACTGTAATCCTAAAGGGGAAAGCCAGTGAAGCCAAGCAAATATTGGGGCATAAAAAGACAGTTCAAAATAGAGCTTGTCTGAAGTAGTCACAGATCCTGAGGGGTTGTAAGAACCAAATGCAGTAATAAAAACCAGATAATTTTGTGACCAATAACAGTGGTTAAAGTTACATGGGCTGAGATAAAAAGTAATCAAATTTCATGCTCTAATGATGGAAATCAGGTGCTGTTCTGGGCAGGACTGTGCTGCAGGAGTCTATAAAGAAATCTCCCTCTAACTGTGTACAGAATATTAATAGCTGATTAGAGCTCTCTCTCTCAAATATAGGTATTTCTAATGGGAACAGTGGTCCAAAATACAAACTTCATTTAATCAGGCTCTTCTACTTAAAATTCAGAACTTAAGTATGTGAGCTTATCTCCATCCAGAATCATTTCACTTATAGTCACAGTGTTAAAACCAGTCTGATTTCTTTCTGCATTTTTTTTTTTGTTTTTTGAGACAGGGTTTCTCTCTGTAGCTTTTGGAGCCTGTCCTGGACTAGCTCTGTAGCCCAGGCTGGCCTCGAACTCACAGAGATCCACCTGCCTCTGCCTCCCGAGTGCTGGGATTAAAGGCGTGCGCCACCACCGCCCGGCTCTTTCTGCAAATTTTAATGGATGAGGTTTTAGTGAACAGTAGCTAGAGGTGAGTCAAATCCAAGTTAGTGACAGATACTGAAACCTTTAGATGAATATTACAGTACAACAACAGTTGAAATGTTTAATAGACTGTTTACTAACACGAGCATTTGTGTATTTTATTTCCCCCTCATTTCCCCTTCCTACCCCTTGGGCCCTTTGAGAATATTGCGAATCATCAGGATTCCCTTCAGAGGAAGATACAGACATGAAAGAGTGTCCACACTTTCGGAGGGCTCCAGCCAGCTCCGTGAGGTGGCCGGCTGTGTCTGCCTATGTCAGATCTCCTCTGCAGGGTGACGTGTTGCTGTCCCACCAAGAGGAGGAGTCTTCTCTTGCTTCCAGGTATCCCCAGTAATTTGCTAACCCAGGAGGGAATGTGGCAGAAGTTATATTCTGGTGGATGGGGTGGGCAGATGGTGAGCTGGATAAGCAGGCAAAGGCCCTTGCTGCCAAGCTTGACAACAGCCTGTGTTTGACTCTAGGCCCCAAGTAGCAGGAGGAGAGAACCTAGTTACTCACCCCACCCCCAACACACACATTTGTAGCAAACAATTTCCAAAAAAGGTGATATTTTGTGACTCCCAGGCTTAGAACATAAAAAGGCTTGAATAAATACAGAATAATTTATGGGATTTTAGAGCACTCACTCTTGGTTCATGCCCTGCTATGGACATAGTTGCCATATTGTAAGGTTATAAACTAAAGGGAGAGAGCATTCATAGTCACTTGGTTGTTACATTCACAGTTCACAGTCATCAGTGAGTTATGTGGGAGAGCAGACTCACAGTCAGCCCAGTGAAGCCAGAAGAGAACTTTGACCCCAGCTGATATCTCACTACGGCTGCCCCAAGGAATCTGGTCCAGAATTTCTCATCTAAGTGGAATTAACACATGACCATGAGAGTTAATACCTGTTTGTTGCTCTAATACACTGTGTTTGGGATGATTTACTACAGAGAGACAGAACCATAGCACCCTTTCCACCCCTGTTCAGAACCACTGCTCTCCACAATGTATTGAAAAAGGAAAAAAGGAAATTAATTTCAGCTAAAAAGTCTTAAGACCAAATACTCTCTGCTCACCTCTTCTCCTGTCTCTTCCCCTCTCCTCATCCACTTACCTGTAAGCTAACTTGTTACTGTTACTATGTCATTCATGTGTTAATGCTATGTCATTCATGTGTTAATACTCCCAATCTCCTAATCCCTCACCAGACAACACTGAGACAAAACCATTTGAAAACACTATCTTATATACTCTGACCCAGAATACTGCACTTTTAGGTGTGTTTTCCTTAGAGATCAGTGGCTAATTTAGGTAGAGATTTAGTTATAAGGATGTTCACTTTAATGTTACATTTAGTAGGAGGGAACTGGAAATAACCTAAATGAATATCAATGTGTAGAATTAAATGATGGCATTCCAGTGTTTTGAAATACATTGCAAAATCTGTTCATACTAATATGACAAGATGTTCAGAATATACTGTTACATTAAAAAAAAAAATCAAACTGTAGGGCCTGTAGAGATGGCTCAGTGAAGGTGCTTGCTGAGAAAGCATAATGGCCGGAGATGGATTCCCAGGACCTACATAAAAATCTGGGTTTGGCAGCCTGTGCCTGTAACCCCAGCACTAGGTGTGGGAGAGCCAGAGACAGGCAGATTCTGGGGGCCACTGGGAAACAAAAATTAATAAAATACTCTGTAGCCTGGAAGCCCTTATTTTCTTTAAATGTTTTAAAGAGGTAATGTGCAATCTTTCCTCGTCCAGAAGGTTCTTTCAGGGGATTCTGTCTTCCTCACTGTACCCTAACAACCCCTTCCTGGTATCATGACTTCTAGCATTTACAGCATAGAACTTCATTACTGTAGAAATCATGTTTACAAAGGTCCCCAGGTAAACATCTTTGTGGTCTACATCCTCAGCATACGCGAACTCCCCACTTACTGCCCTGTCTTTTCTATAAATATCAAGCACTTTGCTTGTCCATGGGCTTAGGTTAGAATTCATGCATTGCAGATTAATCAACTTTGATTGAACACCTATGCTTATATAGTCTCCAAACCAAGAACAGTTTTAACGTTTTTACAAATTTAAAGAGTCAAACAAATATTCCTAACATTCTGTAACTCATGATAGTTACCTGAAACTCACACTGCAGTAGACACACACAGTTTTGTTAAGTGGTGGATCCAGTGGGTCCTTCACATACCATCAATGGCTGCTTTCATGCTAGTATGCCAGAACTGTAACAACAGTTATATAGTCCACAAAGACAAAAAATATAACTGTTTACTGGTTGGTTCGTAATAGGAAAAAAAAATGACCAGCTCTTAAATTCCATATTAAGCATATGGAAGAAAGTATAAAAGAAAGATTCTTTTTGAACACTAATCATGGAGGCTTTTTTAGTTTAGGATGGGGCCAACAGCAACCATGTTCTCAAGTCCTCACTCAGAGTCACCAGCAAGACAGGCATCGTCCATATCCCAGGCCTGAGGACTTCTGGCTTGGTTGTCATACGCTTTGGTCAATCAGATAATAGAAGATGTAAAGCAAGTGAAGCCTCATGTGCCCTTGAGAGGCTTGGTATGATTCCTGAGCTCTGTAATCTACCAGGAGGTGGCAGTCAGCCACTCTGGTGACCATTGGCCCTAGCATGACAGATGTTAGAGCAGACTGAGCAGTAAGCAGTCAACTGGACCACACCAAGGCCTCAAAGTGAGAATGACTGTATGCTGTTGGAGTCATCACTTGGATTGGGTTTGTTTGTTATGCAAAAACTTGGCTGATGGTATGTGATCTATCACCCAATATTTATGTGGTATTTTTGTAGTTCTGCTCTGCCCAAACTACAGAAACTGGAAATCTCAGTAGACCTAAAAGACGTGACATGAATTACCCCAGGTAACCTATAAATCTGATATATTAATACTGTTTATGAACATACCTTAAGTTTGAGAAAAGCCCGTCTTTTTCACACATATTTCACAGAGATATTTGAAATCACTCCACAGTAAAACTATTGCTCGATATTATGAAAACAACTTGTTTTCATGTGACTCCACATTTCCATTCTTGTCCAGTGCATGGTGCAGCGCTTAATTGTCTGTATGTGATTACTAAGTCTCGAAGGACAAATTCATTTCTGTGTATAAATGAAAATATTTTATTGATGAAAAACTTGGTTATAGTATCATAAGCATATATCAAGTTGGTGCTTTTGCATCAGTATTTTAAATCTGATTGATATCTGTGAAGGTGTATAATATCTTTCAATGAAGAAAATGTCTTTGTTGTTATTTTCTTCTGCATTTCTGGGGATCAAACCCACAGATTTGCCATGCTAAATGACTGTTCTCTGTCTGAGTTATATCTGACCCTTGCGTTTTAAGACAGTCTTGTTTGGCAGTCTAGACTGGTCTTGAACTTGACACTCTACAGCCTCAGAATCTTGCACACTGCAATTATAGGCATGTGCTACCAGATCTGATGAAAGGAAAGGTTCTTAACTTTTTTATCTCTTTTTTCTAGGATTTAATTTCCTTGATAGTGTGTGTGTGTGTGTGTGTGTGTGTGTGTGCGTGCACATGAGTGCAGTGCCCCTGGAGTCCAGAAGAGGGCGTTGGATTCCCTCACACTGGAGGTGATTGGGAGCTGCCTGACAGGGATACTGGGAAAGGAACTCAGTCCTCCAGAAGAGTGCTTTGTGCTCTTAATTGCTGAGCCATCTCTCCAGCCCCAGCGTGTTGATCATCTTGACTTTTAGGCTAGCTGGTTACTTGCTGTAGGGAGATGTCCTACACATATTGTGACGTTTGTCAACATCCCTGTACACTAAGTGCCCGCAGCTTCTCCCCAGACTGCACAGCTCTCTGGCTCTACAGTCAAGAACATTGAAAATATCTTTAGACATTTGCAAATGTCTTCTGGGAGTAAAAAGGCTTAATGAGGGAATTCTAATGCAGTTGTTTTCATACCTGGTTACCACTGCAATTAATAATTTAGTAATCTTTGTTTTTATAAATTTTATTTTGAATAATTCTAAAGTTGCTGAAAAATTACAGTGCTTAGGACTCAGCATTCTCATATGCCGTGGGGTGATTCTTGCTGCATAAGTGAATTCTTTATATAGAGACAAATACCCTTTTTATTGAATTATTTAGAGCCAAGATGAGTACAGAGCTTCCATTATTCCTTACTATTTGGGATATACTTCCTGAGAATGGTGACATTCTCTGTATATCCTGTTAATGACTAATTAGAAAATGTGACATCAGCCCGTGTTAGCACCCAGTCCACAGTACAGATCCAATGTTCTCTCTGACTAACGTTTCACTGCTTTTCTGGAGCCCAGTGAAAGGATACATACTTTACTTTGTTGACATTATCCCTTCAGTTCTTTCAAATCTAGAACAGTCCCTCAGCTTTTCATTATTGTTATTATTATTATTTTATTTTTATTTATTATTTATTATTTAATTTTTTTAGGAGCCTCAATGTTTTCCAAGTGTGTAGGCTAATTATTTTGTAGAATGCTTCTAAGTTTAGATTTGCTGTTATTGCCTGGTGGTTCAGTCAGGCAGGCCTGGCGACTTCCTAAGGAGCAGCAGTGAGTGACATAACTTACCAGTCATTTGGTGTCACTCAAGTCCCTTACTGGTAATATGGACGCTGATTATCTGGTTAGGCTGGTGTATTAATTTCTTGTTCCCGCTGTAACAAATTGACACAAATCAAGTGGCTTCGAAGAACAAATCTTATTTTCTTTCTCACAGTCTGAAGATCAAAAGTCCAAAATCAAGGGACATCATGCCCTCTGCTGGGTACAGGAGAGAACCCAGCTCAGTGTCAGCTGGCTGCCAGCTTTCTCCTGGCTGCCCCCTCCACTCTCTGCTTCTATCTTCAGATAACTGTCCTCTTCTTCCCGTGTCCCCATCTCTCCTTTCTGTGACTTAGGAGTTAGGGTCCACCAGCATAATTGAGGGAGGAAGCACCACAATATCTGGAGCCTAAATACATTTTAATTGTGACAATCTTATTCCTGGATATGGCCACATTCTTTAGGTCCTCGGGGTTAAGACATATGTGATTTGGGGCCACCACTTCAGACAAACAAGAATTTTTTTTCCACTATAAAATTACTATTTCCCCTTTGTTAGGAAGCAATCTGTAGGGGCTGGGGATTTAGTTCAGTAGTAGAGTGCTTGCCTAGCAAGCATAAGGCCCTGGGTTCGATCCTCAGCTCCAGAAAAAAAAAAAAAAAAGAAAGAAAGAAAAGAAGAAGCAATCTGTGGGCCAGATGTAGTAGCACAAGCCTTTGATCCCAGGCAGAGACAGGAGGATCTCTGTGACTTTGAGGCCAGCCTGGTCTACAATGTAAGTTCAGGTTAGCAAAAGCCACACAATAAGACCTTGTCTCAAAAACCAAAAACAAATGGACAAACAAAAAGCAGTTTGCGGGTCATACTTTGCCTCGATGTAAAAAGACAGCTCCTTGTCAAACCTGGTAGCTGTAGCTACTACTGAGGTTCTCTCCAGTTGTGGCTGTCTAATGCCGGAGTCTTTCTATATTCCTCTCACTGATATATGTTCTTTTCCACTTAACAGAGAATAAAATCTGTTATTTTCATGTTCAAATGTCCTTTACATGGAGAAACGTACTTTCAAGCAGGCTCTAGTGTCCCTGGACCTGATCCCTATTACTTGAAGAATATAAAAATATTCTCAGCTTTATCTTCCCACCCCAATTCTAGAGTCAGCCATGTCACTGGCAGAGTGCTGGTTCCCTTCAGTGAGAAATGGTATTTAAAAAAGAAGATCAGGCCAGGTGTGGGAGACCTCCCCAACAAGACACACATGGACAAATCAAGTTGGTTCTGACCAGGAAGCTGCCTCCTGCTGTAGCTTGTGTAGTTTGGAAGGTGCTATGTAAACTGCTGGAGGGAGATTACCAGCAGTCTTACCCAGTTATGCACCCCAGGAACTACAATAATGACCAGTGTGGCAAGATATGCTCCTAAATACAATAGTGGCACAGATTAGGTGCTATGTCAGTAACCAACTGCTTTCTGAGTGAATTTAAGGAGGAAACACATTCCCAGTTCCATAAATCTGGTCAATAACCTATGGCCAGGGACCTCACAGGTCCCAGGGATGAACCTACTTACTGGAATACTTATTACTATTTTTCTAAACAAACGCAGTGTCAAACTGCCTCTACATTTTTATTTATTCATTTATCTATCTATCTATCTATCTATCTATCTATCTATCTATTTATTTTTTGAGACAGGGTTTCTCTGTGCAATAGTCCTAGCTGTCCTGAACTGGATTTGTAGATCAGGCTGGCCTCGAACTCACAGAGATCTGCCTGCTTTGCTTCCCAAGAGCTGGGATTAAAGGCGTGTACTGCTGCTGCCGCCGCTGCCGCCACCACCACCACCACCACCACCACCACCACCACCACCACCACTACCACCTTGCTGCCCTCTACATTTTTATCTCTCTACCTATAGATTAGTGCAGCTCTCAGACCTCACCCCCCCTCCCGGTGGATGGTGGTGTGCCAGAGGAATGCTCCCCCCCAGTGGATGGTGGTGTGTCACAGTGCAGTATCTGTATCACACCCCTCCCCCAAGACAGGAACTATCATAGAAGGGGACAGGAAGTAGGAAGGTTGTAGAGCCAGAGGTCAGAAGGCCTGGGGGATAATAGTGTCTTCTCTCCCCTATCACAAGATCTGCCCAAGGTCCTGACAATCCACATTCTCCAGAGAGGAGGGTGGATCACATGAGCCTCACCCCCGGGGCTGAGGAGCTGTGGACAGTGGATGGCTTCTGGAAAAGACAGTTTTCTCGAAGAGTCCGGCCTATGGAAGGGCAACCATGCTGTGGGCAGCAGCGGGAGTTGGATTTGGTGGGTCATAAAACAAATAAGAGGTCCTGACATTGGAGGGAGGAGTAGGTTTGGAGGAGCTAGTATGAAGACTGGAGGGAGGGACCACCATCAGAATGCAATGCTTGCATGTGTGAAAGTCTCAAAAGCCTGACAATACACTGTATTTAAATCAAGCAACAAATCCAAAACAAAATCTAGGTATCTAAAAAGATTTTCTACAAAGAGAGAGAGAGAGACAGAGAGAGACAGAGAGAGAGAGAGAGAGAGAGAGAGAGAGAGAGAGAGAGAGAGAGAGAAAGAGGGAGGGAGGGAGGGAGGAAGGAAGGAAGGAAGGAAGGAAGGAAGAAAGAAAGAAAGAAAAAGATTGAGTCTTATTCTCAGAGATTGCAGCTCCTAAGTCTGGAGTAGGGCCTAGAAGGTGTGTGTGTGTGTGTGTGTGTGTGTGTGTGTGTGTGTGTGTGTGTAAAACTATAGGTAGATTTGTTATGTGAGAGTGTGTGAGAACTACTTGCTCTATTATATTTAACCATGTTTTGTATACATTAATTTTTCAAAAGCACATTTTACATCTAATGGACAAATGATTATCTCAGATCTTAACTTCTGGACACCAAAAAACAAACAAAATAGAACCAAGAATATTTGATATAACTCAGTAAACACGAGATACCAAAGATGGATATGTGAGATAGGAAATATGTCCCTTAGTGCATACTGATGCCAAAATCAAATCAATTAGATTCAAGTATAGGTATAATTATAATCTCAGTCAAAAGAGAAAGTAGAACTTTGACTTTTAAATTGCGTTCTTCTGACTATAATCCCCACCATGTCTCACATTGAAAAATGCATCACTTTGTAGGAAGGGATGGAAGGAACACACAGGTTTTCACAACGGAACAGAAGAATGATCTATTGCAATATCTGATGCTTGACTGTCTTCAATAACAGATAGCTCAAAGAAGGAACAAAATTACTTCAGGGAAGCCACTATATTATTGACTAACTGTATCACACTTGGTATTGAGCAATGCATTTTTCCCATATGAAAATTGAGTTAATTTCTTTTTTTAAAAGAGCTTTGCAGCCGGGCGGTGGTGGTGCACACCTTTAATCCCAGCACTTGGGAGCCAGAGACAGTCGGATCTCTGTGAGTTCGAGGCCAGCCTGGACTACAGAGTAAGATCCAGGAAAGACACAAAACTACACGGAGAAACCCTGTCTCAAAAAACCAAAAAAAAAAAAAAAAAAAAAAAAAAAAAAAAAAAAGAGCTTTGCAGGCCCATCAGATGACTTGGTGGTAAAGATGCTCACTGCCAAGCCTAATGAGCTGAGTTTGGTCCCCAGAACCCATATGGTAGAAGGAGAGAACCAAGTCCTGCAGGTGGTTGTTCCCCTGACCTCTACGTGCACGATGTGCCCCCCTCCACGCACACAAACACACGAAATAAATAACAAAAAGCAATTAGAAGAGCTCTCCAAGGATGAAGATTATTTTCTTCTATGTTCAGATGATCTCTCTCTCTCTCTCTCTCTCTCTCTCTCTCTCTCTCAAATGTTAGAGGTCAAAGGAACACTTTTGGGAGTTGGTTCTTGTTATGGCTTAAGAAGCTCCATTTTATGCCAGGCATTCATCTTGGTACCCACCAGCCAGTTTGTCTCTGACTCTAGTCCTTGGAAGATAAGTTCCCAGTAACCCCGACTCAGCACCCCAGAAATGTACAGCCATGACTATCTACTTGTTATACCATGACTAACTGCTTTTTTTTGCTTCTGTAGCTTGCTTATGCAGACACCCAAAGGGTGTTTTGAGCTGCTTTAACCACTTAACTTGGCAGAACAGAGCCGTTTTTGCTTGCTTGCATAGATATTGAAGGTGTGCACGTGTTTTGCTCCTTTCAAAGTCCTTCTCCATCCCCCCTTTGCACGGACGGCAACCTCACGTTTGGCTCAGAGATTGTTCACCCTGCCATCTGGACAGCCCTCAGCTTCATTCTTGAACTAAGGCTGACTGAAGCTGACAGTTAAGCATCTGGAGTTGTAGCAGAAGGCAGAGGGAGCCCCGCAAGCCATACACACTGGATCCAGACTCTTCTGCTCGAGAGAATGAACAAATCTGCTTTTGTGACACCAGCAGTCCTGTTGAGAAACCGTATCATGGCTTGATATTGTATTTCAGAATCCAGAGTAAGTTATAGGCAATGAGAGTTTAAGGAAGTGGGGATGTCTCTTCCTCCCAGAGGTGGGGCCAAAATGTTTGGGAACAATAACTAGACTTGCACGGTGGATGGATGGATAGTTTAACTCAAAGCCAGCAGGGCTGTGTGTTGGCCTCAGGGATGGGTCCATGTGGATTTGTCTGGGAGGAAATCAGACTTTTGCTTGTGGTTGCATAGAGAGTTGCTCTTGTTCTCTCTCCAACCAACATGGAACTGCAGTGGCCTTTTTCCTCCCCAGGGGGAGATGTGTGAGAAAGCTTGATCCATATATGAAGGCTGAGTCAAGAGAAATGGACTTTGTGAATCTCTAGAATGCTTCACTTAAGGGTGGTCTGTAGTAAGAATCTTAAAAGGTCTAATTAACAAAAACAAACCTGGAGCCAGGTATTGGGGTGAACGTTGAAAGATCAGAGAAACAGAACAAGCCACAGCTAACCTCACCTCGCCAACTTCTCAGCCGATCCTGTTTCCTCAGACTGGAAGCCTCTGAGTCCTCACCCGAATGGATCTCAGCTCAACTGCTGCTCAAAGCCTAAACGCTTAAGAGTCTCTGGTTCCTGGTCCTCACACTTTATATGCCTTTCTGCTTCCTGCTATCACTTCCTGGGATTTAAGGTGTGTGTCTTTCTTAAGCAAGACTTGAAATCTCAACTTCCGAGATTAGAGGTGTGTGTGCCACCATGCCTGGCTTCTATGTCTACCTAGTGGCTGTTCTTTGAGTTGCCTTAACCACTTAACTTGGCAGAACAGAACCATTTTTGCTTGCTCGCATAGATATTGAAGGTGTGCATGTGTTTTGCCCCGTCAAAGTCCTGATAAGTTTATTGGGGTGCAAAATATATCAACCACAGTGGACCAACCTTTACCTACGACTTATCCCAGTAAATTATTTTAGTTTAGCCAAGTTTTTTATTTTACTAGATATTACACTACCTTTATTTCTAATCAATGATGTTAAAAATCCAATGCTAGAAAGTTGTAAATGTCTTGAAAGAGGCACATACTAGTGAATGTAGAATGTTCTTAAACATGCTAAAGCAATGTAGAAAACTGACCAGAATTTCCAAAAACAAAGAGGAAATGACATTGTCCAACTCCCATAAACACACATCATTATGTTTGTACATACCCTGCTGGTTCTCCTCCATCCCACCATGTGCCTTGATTTTTACAGAGGTTGTGTCCTAGATTGCAAATAATTTTGTACGCCAAATTTTCACTTAAATGTATGTTCAAGTTATTTTCTACATTGAAAAATAATATTTATAAGGATTATTAGAGCAATAGTCAAAAATATTCTAGCAATTTTCTATACTATTGTATAAGTGAAAACTTCCAAGATTTGGACATTTAGAAGTCTCTACTTTATTTCATACATGCAGTGCCATACATACACAATTAAATGTGCATTGCAGAAATCAGAAGGGCAGACACAAAAGTAAATTCAAGGGGATTCTTGGATTGAGGCATCTGTGCTGTCTGGACCGCAAAGCCATGAAATGTGCAGCAGTGATTATGCTCTGCCAGCTGCAGGCCAGTGTTGTGGATGCCCATGTACACAACCCTTCACACACACACCATACACAAACCTTCACCTACACAACCCTCCACATATACAACCCCCAGGTACACAACCCTTCACATATACAACCACCCATATATACAACCATTTACATACACAATCCCTACATACACAACCCCTTCACATACACAATCCCCACATATACAACCCTTCACATACACAATTCCCCATGTACACAAACCTTCACATACCCAACCCCATGTACACAACCGTTCACATACACAAAGCCCCACATATACAAACCTTCACATACACAACCCCTCATGTACACAACACTTCATATATACAACTCTCCATGCACACAAACCCTCCATGCACACAACTTCCAACACATCTGGTGTTATTTATTGTGACAGGTTAAAGATTGCACTATAAGGGCTGGGAAGATGGGTCTCCAGGTAAATGATTGTGTGAAAGTGTGAAGACCTGAGTTTGGACCCCTGGCACTCCTGTAAGGATCCAGTGTTGCAGTCTGTGCCAGCTGTCTTAGTTCTGGTGAAGCAGAGGCAGGGGCATCCCTGGGGCTTGTTGGCCAGACAGTCTAGCTGAATTCATGAGCTTCAGGTCAGTGAAAGACTCTGTCTCAAACAATACGCTAGAGAACTGCTGATAAAGACATCTGACACTGACCGCTGGCCTCCACATAAATGTGCACTTCACTCTCCCCTACACCTATATCACATACATCCAGATTCACAATGATTATAGACATCTGACATTTCTTCCAGAATAGATCTTTTTACTTGGTATAATTGATTAAAACTGAAATGATGATTGCTTTTTAGATGGGAGATGGCAGATAAGGTATTTGCAAACATAGGGGTGGTTATGGGTCGGAAGCAGATGCCACAGGGACAAATAATGATGGTGTGCACAGATGATCTTTTTAAAGGGTTGGGGTCCTTTGCTAGTGTGTACTGTTTGTGTAAATGTTGGTTGCTGAACGTTGTGGTGGTTTTGTACTGTGTCCTGAGAGTGTGTTTATTGCTACACATGGGTCAGATGGTTTTGCTGGCCTGGCCTACTCACTGGCCTCTAACAGTTCTCTGTGTTAGGTCCAGCATCCCTCAGTTACTTCATAACTTGAGTACTTGTCTGTTTCTCTAGCTATCTTGAGATTCGTGTGTGTGTGTGTGTGTGTGTGTGTGTAATAATTAAAGAGTTAGTATGGTTATTCAAGAGTACTGCCCCAAGTGCTTCTCTGAATTTATTTATCTTTCTCAATCTCATTTAGGGCACAGAAGACTGATGGACCTTGTTTGGATGCTCAACCTCTTTGTCCTGCCAATCTCCATCTGGAAGTCCAGGACAGCAGCTGCAGAACATGATGGTTGATTCTCAGGCCAGGTCCCTAACATGACAACTATATTAGCAAGAGCATTTAACATGTACCCACAGGACCATTAGAAGTAGAGCTGGATTCTTTGTTTAGTAGATTTAAGAGGAAATTGTTCCTCGGCAAGATGGAGTCTGGCTTGGGACAAAGCACTTTGAGCAGAGATTAAAAATGGACCTGGATCTCCCAGAGGAACAAAGGATGCTGAAATGGTAAAGCTGGTCACAGAAGCTCGCAAGGAGACACAGTGTCAGCTCCCCAGAGACCACAGGCCTATAGGTTGGCCTGGGAGCAAGAGGACATAGAGTATCTACTCCAAGCAAGTGAAAGCAAGGACTGATATCAGTGAAGAGTAGCCAATTAGACAGACTGAATACAATCCTTACATGTAAACCTCACAAAATCACTGCATAAATGAGCAACTAGTACCATCAGGTTGACTGAAATAACTAATTAGTCAACATGTATCTATGGCCAAATTCCATCCAAAGAGCATAAAGATGTGATTACTGGGGGGTGGGCTGGGGAGAGGGTGGGGGGGCAGGAGGAGGGAGGACAAGGGAATCCATGGCTGATATGTGAAAATTAAATTAAATCATAAAATTTAAAAAAGGAAGTGATTACCAAAACTTTTATTGCTAGTTTTTAATGTTTCAATTTCAGACTCAGGATGTTAGCATTAATCCAGATACTGCTATCTTCTTTTACAGCAACTAACAATAACAACAGCAACACCAAACCCCACTATCGTTTCAAGAACTCTTATCTTCTGTGATGCACATTAGCTATCATGCCAAAGCTTGTTATAGGATTTCATTTTGATACTCAATCTTGAATACGTAACAGACACGAGACTATATGCTTTTCCAACCAGTGCCAAACCTTCAAAGCAGCATCCACAAGTGTCTTGGTCATGGCTTGGCTCCCCAGATCTGCTCAGGTTCCCAGAATGGAAGCCACTTCCAGGCAAAGCCACCCCTGGAGAGCCGAACAGCTCTTTAGTGTAGTTAGCCTGTTTTGGCTCAATAGCTAGAAAGTGCTAATGGATTTATTGTATTCATATAGCTTCAGCATCTGGAAAGGAGAGATAATAAATATATTTTATGAGAGAACTTAAATGAATCTGTAGTGAAAAGTGGGGCTTAGCACACGAACGAGAAGTAGAGATATCACAGCTTGTTCCATCTTTTCAGAATTCCCCAGCTGAGGCACATTAGCTAAGATTTTCATAAGGGGTTTCCTTTGCACTTTCCAATTGCTCTTTGAAGATCGTTAGTAATGGGTGACGGGGCACTTCTGCTTTGGGAAGCAATCTTCCCATTGAT